>NC_143045.1:16870000-17072500 GCF_057628025.1 Oncorhynchus mykiss
TAATACATGTTTTTACCACTGTATCTTCTCCTAGGCAAATTAATCATTATTTTAATTATGAATTATTTTGGGGGGTTTTGCTTTTGTAATACATCATTTTGAGGGTCACTTGGTAATGTCATGGTGGGCTGGATACAGCCATAGGGCCGAGGGTTGTGTGTCCCTGACCAAAGGAGTCCAGCCCGCACGTGCACACACACACATCAGATGACAATGAGTCAATGGCTTGCTGCTTTCAACAAGGAATGATGCATTCTCAATACCCCAATCTGCCACTCAATAGATAATACATTTTGTATTACTTAGGCCTATCCATTGACGAGTTTCACAGCAAATGAAAAACATTGACAGTCAATGACTTGCGTTAATTGTTAACCTTCAAATCAACAGGCAACTGTTTTGTTATACTATAGATAACACTTGTTTAATCAGATTGGAGTTGCTTTGACCCAAGTGAGGAACAATATCCCCACCACAAGTCATCTATCCACCTCCAAAAACTAGAGGAGAAGAGAGAAAAGCACGGGACAGGAGAAGAGAGGACAGGGGAGGAGAATAAAAGAGGACTCTCCTGCCCATTGACATCAGATGAATGGCCCCCATAGAACAGTAGCTTACCTTGTGACAGATGCAAAGAGCAGATTTAAATTAGGCCGGCCACACAGATCAATTTTAATTAAAGCTCCAGCAATTGTGGTGACAGTCAAGTCCAGAGACTGTAAATACAGTCAGGGGAAAATACAGTTAGAGGGAAAGGTTGTTGTTTATCAGATAGGCAGTGATGAAGTGTTTCCCTGGCTTTAATTCAATGTCTCTGTGATAGATGGAGACACCGAGAGACTGTATAGGAGCTGGACGTAAAGTGGGTTGGACTTACTGAATAAGTGATTCATTACTGGAGAGTTAATATACTTGCATTAATATACTTACAGTAATGTCTTTCATATGCTCATTTTAAGAAAAGACAATTACACTGCAGACAAATAAACACACACAATGAGTGGAGGACTGGACAACGAGGTGAGGACTGGACAACAAGGTGAGTAGGTGTAATAAATAACAAGCAATATCTAATATACAGCATAGTACTGTTCCTTTTTGATGTGGCTCGACAACTACAGAAAGAAGTCAATAAGTGTGAGAAAAAATGCTATAATTCTATATTTAGCATCTCATTATGTCACCTAAGGACAACTGATTGAAATGGCCTGTATTCAGTCTGTCTGAATCTGATGTGGTGAGACAGAGACCTGTCAGTATACAGGCTGGTTACCCACTTCACCCCACACACAAAGAGCAGCCCAGTCCGCCTGCCAAAAGCCTGTCGTTCTATTGTTTAGCTACCTAGGATGATTTTTCAAGAGTGGCGGTCTATATTCAAGCAATTGCTTGTGTGGTGAGACACTTCCTGCGTGCCAAAAGCCAGTTGGGTTAGTATTGGCTGACTAGAGTGGAATGAGCTATTCCTGAGGACGGATTCTCCCTGGTGAACAATCTGAAGCAATTATGACTAATACTATCACAACAAAGTCGGCCACCTGACTACATTTGAGTAATAGGATGACATCCAAGATTGTGTGAACTAGCCACAACAAATGTCAAAAATGTATCTGTTCGATGTGTGCATGTGCCAAAGAGATCATGTGAATCTGTCTCCAGTTTCCTTTAGAGATCGTTACTCATAACAGCATGAAATATACAGTGCCAATCAAAAGTTTAGACACATCTACTCATGTGTAGAATCTACTCACATCTACTCATGTGTAGAATCTACTCACATCTACTCATGTGTAGAATCTACTCACATCTACTCTGCATTGTAGAATAATAGTGAAGACATTAAAATGATGAAATAACACATATGGAAACACCAAAAAAGTGTTAAACAAATCAAAATATATGTTATATTTGAGATTCTTCAAAGTAGCCACCATTTGCCTTGATGACAGCTTTGCACACTCTTGGCATAGACATAGGACCTGCAATCTGGGCCCTAATAAATCAGGTTTCCCATAGAAAAACATTAGAAAACACAATGACCTCAAAAATAAATTTTCCTGGATAGATTGTGCTCTGGGTTTCACCTGCCAAATCAGTTCTGTTATACTCACAGACATTATTTTAACAGTTTTAGAAACTTTAGAGTGTTTTCTATCCAATACTACCATGCATATGCATATCCTAGGTTCTGGGCCTGCGTAACAGGCAGTTTACTTTGGGCACGCTTTTCATCTGGATGTGAAAATTCTGCCCCCTATCCCAAAGAAGTTTTAAACACACTGTGTTTGTCTATTGTTGTGACTAAGATGAAGATCAGATCAAAATGTATGACTAATTTATGTAGAAATCCAGGTAATTCCAAAGGGTTCACCTATTTTTTCTTGCCACTGTATATGTCAGATGTTTAGCTGGAATGGAATGCTCGTATCCTGTATATTTGACTGACGTGGTTTTCTAACCTAACGATCTTAACATCAATGCACTTACTTGTTGTTCAGGATAAGTATCAAAAGTAAATGTTTTACATACAGATCTCATATTACTGTATTGCATGTTTTTACATTTTTAATATCGATTTCATAAATGTACAGTATCATTTGTACATTCATTTAAGAAAAATGCAGTTATTTATTCAATTGACTGTGTAAAACCTAGCAGTACTACTTCTTTCTCTGACAGTGAGGCAGATATACAGGGCATTCGGGAATGTTTTAGACCCCTTCCCTTTTTTACACATTTTGTTACGTTTCAGCCTTATTCTAAAATGAATTACATTTTAAAAATCCTCATCAATCTACACACAATATCCCATAATGGCAAAGCGAAAACAGGTATTTAGAAATGTTTGCACATTTATAAAAACAAAAACAAAAACAGAAATACCTTATTTACATAAGTATTCAGACCCTTTGCTATGAGACTCGAAATTGAGCTCAGGTGCATCCTGTTTCCATTGATCATCCTTGAGATGTTTCTACAACTTGATTGGAGTCCACCTGTGGTAAAGTCAATTGATTGAACATGATTTGGAAAGGCACACACCTGTCTATATAAGGTCCCAAAGGTGACAGTGCATGTCAGAGCAAAACCAAGCCATGAGGTCGAATTAATTATCCGTAGTACTCTGAGACAGGATTGTGTCGAGGCACAGATCTAGGGAAGGGTACCAAAACATTTCTGCAGCATTGAACGTCCCCAAGAACACAGTGGCCTCCATCATTGTTAAATGGAAGAAGATTGGAACCACCAAGACTCTTTCTAGAGCTGGCCGCCCGGCCAAACTGAGCAATCGGGGGAGAAGGGCCTTGGCCAGGGAAGTGACCAAGAACCTCATGGTCACTCTGACAGAGCTCAGGAGTTCCTCTGTGGAGATGGGAGAACCTTCCAGTAGGACAGCCATCTCTGCAGCACATCACCAATCAGGCCTTTATGGTAGAGTTGCCACACGGAATCCACTCGTCACATAAAAGGCACATGACAGCCCGCTTGGAGTTTGCCAAAAGGCACCTAAAGGACTCTCAGACCATGAGAAACAAGATTCTCTGATCTGATGACACAAATATTGAACTCTTTGGCCTGAATGCCAAGCGTCACGTCTGGAGGAAATATGGCACCGTCCCTATGGTGAAGCATGGTGGTGGCAGGATCATGCTGTGGGGATGTTTTTCATTGGCAGGGACTGGGAGACTAGTCAGGATCGAGGGAAAGATGAACGGAGCAAAGTACTGAGAGATACTTGATGAAAACCTGCTCCAGAGCGCTCAGGACCTCAGACAGGGGCGAAGGTTCACCTTCCAACAGGACAAAAACCCTAAGCACACAGCCAAGACAATGCAGGAGTGGCTTTGGGACAAGTCTCTGAATGTCCTTGAGTGGCTCAGCTAGAGCCCGAACTTGAACCCGATGGAACATTTCTGGAGAGACTTGAAAATAGCTGTGCAACGACTCTCCCCATTCAACCTGACAGAGCTTGAGAGGATCTGTAGAGACGAATGGGAGAAAATCCCCAAATATAGGTGTGCCAAGCTTGTAGCATCATACCCAAGAAGACTTGAGGCTGTAATCGCTGAAAGGTGCTTCAACAAAGTACCGAGTAAAGGGTCTGAATACTTACAGTTGAAGTTGGAAGTTTACATACACCTTAGCCAAATACATTTAAACTAAAATTTTCACAATTCCTGACATTTAATCCTCGTAAAAATGCCCTGTCTTAGATCAGTTAGGATCACCACTTTATTTTGAGAATGTGAAATGTCCGAATAATAGTAGAGAGAATGATTTATTTCAGCTTTTATTTCTTTCATCACATTCCCAGTGGGTCAGAAATGTACATCCACACAATTAGAATTTGGTAGCATTGCCTTTAAATTGTTTAGCTTGGGTCAAACGTTTCGGGTAGCCTTCCACAAGCTTCCCACAATAAGTTGGGTGAATTTTGGCCCATTCCTCCGGACAGAGCTGGTGTACCTGAGTCAGGTAAGTTGACTGTTTAAAGGCACAGTCAACTTAGTGTATGTAAACGTCTGACCACTGGAATTGTGATACAGTGAATTATAAGTGAAATAATCTGTCTGTAAACAATAGTTGGAAAAATGACTTGTGTCATGCACAAAGTAGATGTCCTAACCGACTTGCCAAAACTATAGTTTGTTCACAAGAAATTTGTGGAGTGGTTGAAAAACAAGTTTTAATGACTCCAACCTAAGTGTATGTAAACTACTGCATGCTGAATGAATTCCTGCAGTGAATACTGTATTTGATGTGCCTTCTACATAGCCCCCCCTATGATCCCTGTTCATTTCCTTATATCATAAGCCCCATGCAGCATACATACAGTACACTGATAAGAAACCATTTCTCATTTCACAAAACACTCTCTCTCCATGGGCTAGATGACATTTATTTTCCTCATCATGCCTGTCTCAGAGAAACAGTGTATCTCCCTCTCTTACCAGCTCTGAGCCACTGTGTCTCCCTGCAACCCCAAAATGGATGCAGTTACCTCCCAAAGCACTGCCATGAAAGTAATTTACACAGCAAGCCTTGTCATTTTCTCCTTCAGTCTTTCACTGGTTATTTCTCCTCCATATACTGGCAGTTCAGCAAAACATTCACAAAATGGATCTCTTTATAGTCTTGGTATACATGTAACATTTGAATCGACTGAATAATTCAGATTTGTTTTGGTCCATTAATTCTGATAGAAAAGGAGTAAGGCAACCATGGGACCAAATTCAACACGACTGCATGTCATAAAGGACGGGGTGAAAAAGAGGACAATGACATTCGATACAATGATCATAAATCAAATAAGTATCATTTCACAGCAGGTGGCTATCATAAAGCATTTGTGAGAGAAATGCCATTAATGCCATTTGATCTATGGTTTCCTGAATGTATCCTACACTGCAGCTATGGGGGCTAGAGACCTAAACACAATGTCAGAGACAGTGAACACAGCAAATGTAACACATACAGTATCAGCTAAACCTGCCTTCTAATCAGAAATGATATACCTTGTAAACAAATGTCCGGATGCGTTCTTCATTGAGTGTTTTGTTGCATGCTGCTTGACTCTGAAGCATTAATTAACTAGAGTCTATCAGGTCATTGAAGCGCCACATTCCCTTCCTTTCTGACATAATCCAGATTACATGTCAGCGGAGAGCAGAGATTACCACTAGGCAGCCATCATCAGTGATTTCTGTATTATCTCGCCACTGCAGCCCGATGCTGCTCTTCTGCTCTTCCTCTGGAGGTTACAGAACCAAACAGCTAACACTATCGGACAGGAACATGGATTAAAGGGATGATGTCGGCGGGCTAGTGTGCCTTTTGGGATGAGAACTGCTCCGGATGATAAGAAATGCCCTTTGCTTATAGCAGAGACTCTGGATAGTAACCAAATCATTTAGACACAAGCCTGTATGTATATTGAAATGACTCATCGTACATGGAGGCTAAGGATAAAGGCTTTATTACCATCTAGCTAACCAACCGCCACAGGATATTAGTTTGTGATAGAAGATAGAACTAGAGTGTCAATATGGATGCATCCCAAGTCTCCAAAGTGGCCTAGACGTCAAGTGCATACAGAGTAGTACCGTAGTATACCTGGCCTTCCTTCTATTGTACTGTATATCCTCTACTGGTGTGAAAGGCGAATTGATGAAAGCAATTTAACAGCCACCTGGCTATACACTTTGTGAGGCGGAAGCAACTGCTTTTAACCTGAGGAGCAGTCAGGACAAAAGACACTTGATAGAACCAGGATGCATTCAGGTGGTTGACATGAAGATGGCCACATTAAATGTATTTTACAGCTCACCAGTCACCAGTAACCTAGTGTGAATGCAGAAGGAACAGAGACAGGATGTGTTTTATACAACAACAACAAAACATATATATTTTGCAATCCAAATGGCACCCTATTCCCTTTATAGTGCATTATTTTGACCAGGGCCATAGTGTTCTGGTACATTGTTTTGCATTATTAAGAAAATATGGTGCCATTTGAGATGTCTCTATTGCGTGACTGTAGCTGTGTTGTTATGTGCTGTAACAATCTAATGCAGATCTTTAAGCAGGTTCTGACTGTCTCAATCGGCAGGCACAGAGCACTGATTACCTGTTACCTAAGAGGAAACAGTTTCTTCAGGTTCGGGAAAGGATTTAGGAAAAGTCAGATTTTCATTTTTTCATCAAGATGGACAACAGGGGGCATTAGAAAGAACAATCACATTAATACCTGCCTGTCTGGTTTAAAATTCATATTTACACTCTCTCTCTCTCTCTTTTTCTTCCTGCAACCTTCTCTCTCTTTATCCCTCTTTCTAGCCCCCCCCCCCCCCCTCTCTCTCTCACACACACACAGGGTTGTGTGCATACCTATGTACCGACTACTAAACCTGTCTGAGCTAGAGGCTGATAACCTACTCTCCTGTCTTATATCATTATCTATTATGCCCAGATTGCCCACACAGAAACAATCAAGTATACATGTCGTTAGACTATAATTCCACTAGCCTATATAATCTGTATTTCCACCCCCACAAATATCCTACTGTAGCCTAATGTCCCTCTATGTCGTTGTCCAATGCACTGGAAGTATACCCTTGAAAAATGACAAACATGGCACTAGGGCAACTAATATGTTACTACGCGGATGGATAAATGGATGGATGGCTGCCCGTTAACAATGTAACGTTGTCGCTGTGGACCCGATGCTTCATGCCAGGCAACGGAGCAACAGCAGGTGCGCTGCGCCCAGAACCGTTCAGGTAGCCGTGAAGCTACCCGTAATACCAATTAGTAGCCTACTTACTTTCGGTGATCTTTTGTAACCCAAGTACATCCTCAGGCGATATTACGGGGTTTCTTAGCAACTCGTCCTCACTTGTAACCGGGACCCCAGCATCTGTCGAGTTGCAGCCTTTCTTCACTTTCATGGCCACGAGCGGTTGGGGTTGCGACTGCCGTGAACTAGTGCTGCTGCTGCTCTCGAGACCTTCGCTGCCACGGTTCGTATTATTAGTAGCTGCTTTCCTCGCACTGGCGTTAGGTGCGTCCTGGCTATTACACACAGCCTCTGTGCTGGTACAATAATAGCTCATTCTCCGTGCCTCCTCCCCCTCCCGATCTGGGGAAGATACAAATCAGTCTCTTTCCCTCCCTCACCCAAGGCTCAACGTCTCTCACACTCGGTATTTAATTTAAATCCTCAGTTCTTTAAACCCGTTGGTCCGTGACTGTTTGTGTGCGGCGGCTGAATAGCCCTTGCGCTTGGAGCGCGCGTGCGGTGGTGATGACGGTTTACATAATGCAGAACGAGAGAGGAAGGAAGGATGCGGTGGGTCGTCAGCGCTCATACGAAAGCATCATAAGCCGTTCATGCAAATACCTATCAACTCAATTGAGAGCAAGATATTCTCACAAGCTGAATGCTTTCACCCTGCATGCATGTCTGCTGTGACCAACCAGCACATGGACATGCGCTCCCGCATTGAACAGCCTATGACTAACATATTTGTTACTGTAACTTCCAATCGATTTATGACATGATCATTACACGATTCCCAGAAACTGTAAAAACGGCCACTTAGCCAGTGTAGGTTATGTCAAGCAGTTTGTCCCTTTTTATTGGATTACATCCATTACTACTACTGTGCATATCCATTTTACATGTTTGAAGGTGAACTATTGCAGTTATTTATAATATCTACAGAAATCAGCTATTCAGACAGCTTTTTCGGCACATTCTTACCATAATTATTTATGTGAATAATGTAACATCCTTACATATCTGGCTCATGTGGTTGTGTATTCTACATCACCATGAATGGTCCAGTAAGAAGCCATTAAGTTGTTTTTGTAGCCATATTGGAAAAGGGCTTCTGTGGGGTTAGTGAGTGAATTCTGTGATGGCCATATATGTACAAATCTTTGTAAAACCCTGTTCTAGCTGTATGTGTGCAAGTTGGTGCCTCTATCACCAAAGTTACAATCCTAAAACACACACGACCGGAGAAAAGTTTTACAACACCTACTGATTCAAGGGCTTTTCTTTATTTGTTTTTACTATTTTCTACATTGTAGAATAATAGTGAAGACATCAAGAATATGAAATAACACATATGGAATCATGTAGTAACCAAAAAAGTGTTAAACAAATCTAAATATATTTTATATTCTTCAAATAGCAACCCTTTGCCTTGATGATAGCTTTGCACACTCTTGACATTCTCTCAACCAGCTTCATGAGTTAGTCACATGGAATGCATTTCAATTAACAGGTGTGTCATGTTAAAAGTTAATTTGTGGAATTTATTTCCTTCTTAATGCGTTTGAGCCAATCAGTTGTGTTGTGACAAGGAAGGCGTGGTATACAGAAGATAACCCTATTTGGTAAAAGACCAAGTCCATATTATGGTAAGAACAGCTCAAATAAGCAAAGAGAAACGACAGACCATCATTACTTTAAGACATGAAGGTCAGTCAATACGGAAAATTTCAAGAACTTTGAAAGTTTCTTCAAGTGCAGTTGCAAAAACCATCAAGTGCTATGATGAAACTGGCTCTCACGAGGACTGCCACAAGAAAGGAAGACCCAGAGTTACCTCTGCTGCAGAGGATGAGTTCATTAGCGTTACCAGCCTCAGAAATTGCAGCCCAAATAAATGCTTCACAGTTCAAGTAATAGACACATCTCAACATCAACTGTTCAGAGGAGACTGTGTGAATCACGCCTTCATGGTTTAATTGCTGCAAAGAAACCACTACTAAAGAACACCAATAACAAGAAGAGACTTGCTTGGGATAGGAAACACAAGCAATGGACATTAAATCAGTGGAAATGTGTCCATTGATCTGATGAGTCCAAATTGGAGATTTTTGGTTCCAACCGCTGTGTCTTTGTGAGACGTGGTGTGGATGAACAGATGATCTCCGCATGTGTATTTCCCACCGAGAAGCATGGAGGGGGAGGTGCTATGGTGTTGGGGTGCTTTGCTGGTGACACTGTCTGTGATTTATTTAGAATTCAAGGCACACTTAACCAGCATGGCTGCCACAGCATTCTGCAGCAATACACCATCCCATCTGGTTTGGGCTTAGTGAGACTATCATTTGTTTTTCAACAGGACAATGACCCAACACACCTTCAGACTGTGTAATGGTTATTTTACCAAGAAGGAGAGTGATGGAGTGCTGCATCAGATGACCTGGCCTTCACAATCCCCCGACCTCAACCAAATTGAGATGGTTTGGGATGAGTCAGACCGCAGAGTGAAGGAAAATCAGCCAACAAGTGCTCAGCATATGTGCTAACTCCTTCAAGACTGTTGGAAAAGCATTCCAGGTGAAGCTGGTTGAGAGAATGCTTACAGTGTGCAAAGCTGTCATCAAGGAAAATGGTGGCTACTTTGAAGAATCTGAAATATAAAATATATTTTGGTTACTACATGATTCCATATGTGTTATTTCATAGTTTTGACGTCTTCATTATTGTTCTACCATGTAGAAAACAGTAAAAATAAAGAAAAACCCTTGAATCAGTAGGTGTTCTAAACTTTTGACTTGTAGTGTAGCTGCCCCATTTCATGGAATTCTACGGTGAAGCTTCCAAGATTCTAATGTCAATGGCACAATATAGGCAATATTTAAACAATAGTTGCAGCGGATTCTTTCAAAGTTGGTTATATTATATATAATTTGAATGGTAATTTCATGGCCTTTCAGAACCACTTGTCAAACAAAGTTTGAAATGTATCAGGGTTCCTGTTTTAAAGCCATTTATACAGGTAATTCATTCTGATATGTACCCTAGAGGTCAGAGGTCAAATTTCTGTTGACCTGAACTTTCTGAAAATGTGTCTGATGGATAACTGTGAATAAGCTTTCCAATTATATATGATTAAAGGGTATAAGCGAGAAATAACTTGTTGTATACTTACATTGTTCATCATATGGTAAATTCCCAATGGGAAAACAATTATTGGGATGGAGGGATGAAAGATAGAGTGACAACACACAGAAAACTACCATTGCTGCACTATCACACATTTTCCAACTCTATGGACATAAAATCACTATGACAAATCATCGGCCCAACGAGCCCAACGGCCCAAATTTGGGGGTCTGGCTCATGGACTATTTGTCTGATTGCATGAACATGACATGGTTACAATTGGTCGCTGTTGATGTTGATGCAGGATTGCCTTTGTGAGGATATCTATATTGAGTACAATAATTGTTTGAATGTTCAGCATAGTTTAGATTAAAATGTGGAACAAACACCACAGACAATCATAAAACACACAAGAAAACAAAAAGTCAAACAAGCAACTTGACATGAGCCACTGACTGCATGTCCAGCACTGAGGTTAGGAAGCTTTATCAATTTCACTTCGTTTTTTTTATTGGAAAGTTTATTTCCAGATGCCAGCATCCCTGAGAAATATATAGTGTATATAACAACATTCCTCTGCAACCCCATCATTAAGAGGGGGAGGGGTCTCCCAAAAGGTTGGCATGTCTAGAAAAACACTACCAGGTAGTCTACAGCAGCCTATCTCCCAATCATACCCCCTAGCTCACTTCCTCCTTCAGACAGCCTCACTGCCTTAAACTGAGTCTGTTACCCTAGACTGAGTGGGTCGTGAGCATAGTGTCACTGCCCTAGATAGAGTGGGTCATTGGAAAGCTTCACTGCCCTCAACCGAGTGGGTCATGGGCATAGCTTTGAAGCCTTGAAGGTAGAATGTCATTAGGGAAATTATGGTTGAGGTGGAATCCCTAGACTAGATGGTGGCCATGGGGAGAGTACATTGGTAAACAGTGTTTCCCTGTGGATGATTGAGCTCACTGTAGGGCACGGACACAGCACAGAGCTGGCAGCTGTCCATGGTAGTTTAGGGACTGGCTTGAGTGGAGTGTCTAGTATCTCTACTCTCTAAAATCATTCACAGATTGCAGGAGGGTAGAGCATTGTAATGAACAGGCTTATTCGGCATCATTTGGTATATAGCTAAGAAACAAGTAAGTAAGATGTATAAAATCAATGGGTTTGCAGATATGGAAACAAACTAGTGAACACAAACTAATGAAGCTATATAACTTCTTAAAATCTTTGTTAACTAATTCCCTTTACCCCATTAAAATCCCCATCCTAAATCTTCTCACGCTATAATTCTATCAGGTCTTGGAACAGAGAGTACAGCTTTCAGTTTCACCAGTATTATTATATTCAGGCATTGTGGAAGTCAGCAGCAGGTGAACTGCAGTAACAACCTTTTCCCAGTAGGTGGCAACGTCTTCATTCAGCGATTGTGCAATACAGTACACACACCCTGAATGTTACAACTAGTAAGTGATTGAGGTGGAGCCAGTGATGTTATGTTATTAGCTGTTAGCTTATGTTGGCTGTGTGGAGATCCAAGATGGAACTCTAGACTCTGGAATGGTTAGCTCCAGGGCTAGCCAGACCCCTTCCTCTCTGTCTTGCTGGCCCACAACCCGTCGCCTGCCTGGCCCCTTCCCCTCTGTCCTGCTGGCCCACAACCCGTCGCCTGCCTGGCCCCATCTAGACGGTCCACTCAAAGCAGCCTCTGCGATGTGTCTGCATATCCCTCACTCTACGGATGGACTGGATCTGGGGATGGTGGGCGCCCCACTCGTTCCAATGCTTGAAGACGGCGCACTCGAACACGTACTGGTAGCCACGGTAACCGGGGTACTGATAGCCAACCCAACTGTCACCCAGGGAGATGGATGGAGAAAATGAGAGAGAGTTAATGGAAGTTAACAACGCCTTAAATCAAATGGATGGGTAGATTGATTGATAAGTTAATGTGTCAACTCACGTTCCACCAGTGACCTGGATGCTGGCCACACGGTCCTGGAAGCCATAGGACCACAGACTCGGGATATCCTCATCACAAACTTCCATCTTACGGCCCTCAAAGTTATTACACTCAAATAGGCATATCTTGTGGTCCTGGGTGTCCTGTAGGTATAGAGGGACAGAGAGAGGGATGTCAGCAATAGAGTTTACCCACTTATTCAGCCACAGCCCCAGACGAGGAGGGAAAGCCACTTAGACTAGAGTATTGATGTAGGGATGTAGTGATTGATGGATGGATGGATGGATGGCTGGATGGATGGATGGATGGATGGATTAATGAATGGATAGACTAACCATGCGAACAGGCCTGACGGACATGAAGCGGTCACACCTATAGCTGTTGCTCCAGGTATCCCAGCGGGGGTACTCTCCCTTCTCCAGCATGAACATCTCTCCACTCAGGTTCTGCTGCTCATAGCCCACCCAGCTGCATGGGGAATTTATACAAGTGTTACAGCACAACTATAACACACTTATACTGAATTAACACAACTATCTTATAAACATGATCAGAAGCCTTAAGGCTAAGTGATTTCAAGGTTCTTAGGCGACATCATGTTAGATAAGAATGATTCTGCAAGCTTTCTTCTGGACACGCTCCAGCTAACAACTTTACTCTAATGACTCAAATAATACACTACATGACCAAAAGTATATGGACACCTGCTCACTGAAAATCTAATTCCAAAATAATGGGCATTAACATGGAGTTGGTCCCCCTTTGCTGCTATAACAGCCTCCACTCTTCTGGGAAGGCTTTCCATTAGATGTTGGAACATTGCTGTGGGGACTTGCTTCCATTCAGCCACAAGAGCATTAGTGAGGTTGCTGAAACAGGAAAGGGCCTTCCCCAAACTGTTGCCACACAGTTGGAAGCACAGGATTGTCTAGAATGTCATTGTATGCAGTAGCATTAAGATTTCCCTTCACTGGAACTAAGGGGCCTAGCCCGAAATATGAAAAACAGCCCCAGACCATTATTCCTTCTCCACCCAACTTTACAGTTGGCACAATGCATTCGGGCAGGTAGTGTTCTCCTGGCATCCACCAAACCCAGATTTGTCCGTTGGACTGTCAGATGGTGAAGAGTGATTCATCACTCCAGAAAACACATTTCCACTGCTCCAGTCAAATGGTGGCAAACTTTACACCACTCCAGCTGATGATTGGCATTGCACATGGTGATCTTATGCTTGTGCGGTTCCTCGGCCATGGAAACCCATTTCTTGAATCTCCCAACAAAAAGTTATTGTGCTGATGTTGCTTCCCGAGGTAGTTTGGAACTCGGTAGTGAGTGTTGCAACCGAGGACAGTCCATTTTTAATCGCAACGCACTTCATTTTGTGTGGTAGGCCACACAGCTTTGAGATTGTGTGGCCTACCACTTCGCGGCTGAGTTGTTATTACTCCTAGATGTTTCCCCTTCAAAATAACAGCACTTACAGTTGACCGGGGCAGCTCTAGCAGGGCAGAAATTTGACGAACAGACTTGTTGGGAAGGTGGCATCCTATGACGGTGCCATGTTGAATGTCACTGAGCTCTTCAGTACTGCCAATGTTTGTTTATGGAGATTGCATGGCGGTGTGCTCGATTTTATACACCTGTCAGCAACGGGTGTGGCTGAAATAGTCAAATACACTCATTTGAAGTGGTGTCCACATACTTTTGTATATATAGTGTATGAATCCCACGGAATAGTTTCTATCTTCTATGTAAACAGATGCAGTTAGGCATGACGTACGGTCCACACTCCACCTTGATGGAGCCGATCTTCTCGAAGCCCTTCTCACACAGGTTACGGCACTCAGTGATGCACTCCATCATACGACCCTGGAAGTTCTCAAACTCAAACAGGTACATCTGAAAAGATAGACAATATCACAGCATGGTTATTTACTGTAATAAGTTATAATATAACACTGTTAATGATTTGATATGGATATCATTGATCAAGATGCTTGTCTTGGGCCTTTATAACAACTGGAAATGCTGTATCTTGGCTAGAGATTGCATTATTAGAGTAGTTTGTAAAAATAAATGTGAAGACCTACTTTGTGGGCACGCAGCCCCATGGCTGGGTGGCTCCCAATGCTGCCCTGGGCTCCGGAGTGGGACATGGTCGAATCTGTGGCCGAACAGGAAGAGATTGAGAGAAATAAAGAGGGAGAGAGGTTAAAGCCAAGCCTCTTGGAAAAACAACTTCATTTGACATCCATATTGTGACACTCATTTTGGTCATTTGGCAGACACCCTTATCCAGAGAAACTTACATGAGCAATTAGGGTTAAGTGCTTTGCTCAAGGGAACATCAACACATTTTTCACATAGTTGGCTCAGAGATTCAAACCAGCAACCATTCGGTTAATGGCACAATGCCCTTAAACACTAAGCTACTTGCAACCCACCCCCCAGCTGTGTATCTATTCAACAGGCCCCCGGCCCCCTAGCGTCATATATCTGTACAGCTGAATAGATATCAATGAGAGATTGCAAAGAAGAATGTTTCCTACCAGAGAAAAAAAATACCAAACAAATTTCAATATTCGTCTTTTGGCAAAAATCCATATTAAAACGCACTTCTCCAAACTGTTAATACGAACATTAAATACTTGAGTGACAAGATAAAAGTAGATTATCTATACTGGTTTAGAGGATTTTTGTCTCTCATTTTCTCTACTCCAAAACACATTTTGATGTTAAAGCCTGTTCTAAGAGACTTGCCTGCACAATTTACCCCCACTAAATATTATATCTATTCCGTAAATAGCAATTGCTCTGTGAAAAAATGCAATCTCCAAAGATCCTTTTTAAACAACTTATTCAAGCATACTTTTCTTACAATTACTAAATTCAGTGGCACTGAGCACACTTTCATCTGCCAGATGCAGGGAGGCTTGTCATGTCGTATTACTGAGCTGAAAGGAGATCACAATCAAACATGGCCTCGCATCTCACTGACTGCCATTTCCCCATTAAATGAACCACAGAACAGACAGAATGTCAAAGTATTGCAAAACATTGCTGTCTTGATATAAGATAGAGTATATCCCAGAGTTAATTGAAGTAAAAAACTTTTTGACAGTCCCTGATTTAGGTCAAGGGACGAAGAGACCCCACCTTTGCCCCCCCATCTCTCGCTCACAACCCCCTTCCCTGAGCGTGAATCTCACCAAGTGGCTGCTTGTCAGGTACAAGGGAGGAATGGACATCCAGATGGATAAGCCTAAGAGTTGGAATCAGGCCCCCAGAGTAGGGATATATATACATTTACATCCCCACGCTGACTATTGGGTCGGGATCCCACCTCGTCATTGGATGAGCGGGGTTCTCTTTAGGTGCGGAGGGTGGGTCAGGGGTCATGTATGCTGATCTCAACTGAGCCGTGCTGAGTCGGCTGCTCGCTTTGTTGTCCTGCGCTACTGTGGGGTCCTGGACACACAGCCACCATCATCAGCAGTTGTCTCTCTCTCTCTCTCTCTCTCTCTCTCTCTCTCTCTCTCTCTCTCTCTCTCTCTCTCTCTCTCTCTGAGCAAGCAATGTGCTGACCTATTGTGTGTAGAACCGGCATGCAGGGAGGCGGGCACGCATGCGCGCACACACACACACACACACAAACAAACACAAACACACAAACTTCACACAGTTAGGTGTTTGCTAGGTTTTGTTTTCTGCCATAGTGTGGGACACCTCAACGGGACGGTAGTATGTGCCAGACTGCTAACATCTTTTACAGTAAGAGGAACACAGCAAAAGGACTTGACACCCATGTCATTTTACAATTCTAGAATGTTTTACAGTGAAACAGGCAGAACCGGTCTGCCGGAGGCATAACATATTATTTGCCTGGCCTAAGTGGAAATCATCAGGTACAGTATGGTGAAGAAAGCATGTTTGGTAAAGGTGTCACATTATATAATAGCTACAGTATATCATATCAAGATAAGTGGTCAAGTGGATTAGGGTAAAAATAGGGCTTATTGATAATGATGGGGGGGGGGGGGGATGCATTGAATAACACATTCATAAATGGGAATAAAGACAGTAAAACATTTATCATAAGGAATAAGGTTTTGAAGTGTCTGTCCTATATCTAGGAGACATAATATATATATAATTTTTTATTATATATATATATACTTTTTTTTTGTTGAAACAAAACTACCCCTGTACTTCCATTTATTTGTATGGGTTACCTTCAGACGAGTCTGTGACACTTATGGAGTCATATTAGTTTCTAGCCCAAACGGTTAGATTTTTTGGGATGTCTCATGGTCTGACAAACACGACTGTAGATCGACCACCTTCCACCGCAGATGTGGATGTGCTGGATTGAGACGAAGCCCATACGGTTCAACTCTACCATTGAAATCGTGATGGTGCCTCTATGTCACCAAAAGAGAGGTGTTCAGTATGAAATACACTCCCTTCTAGATGTGCTGGGTGGTACCACCTCAAGGCTTACTATAAAAGCAGATGACAGCGCGCCTTATTTGGTAAGCAACCTGGTCTCAGAGCATTTTGTATTATTCTGTAAGTAAAACTAAGACATTCCATTTAGTATGATATGTTATGTTTCGTATGGTATGTATTAATTTATGGACGTCCATAACCCATTTCATATGATATGTTACGAATTACAATTCATATTATATGTTATGAATATGCAAAGCATACAATATGTTACGAATTCGCAAAACGTGTGATATGTTAAAAATTCTAGCTAGGTGGCTAACATTAGCTAGCTGCTAACGTTAGCTAGGCTAGGGGTTAGGGTTAAGGATAGGATTAAGTTTAGGAGTTAGGTTAAAGGGTTACGTTTAGGGTTAGGAGAATTTATTAACAATTCCCCCCACCCACAACTTCTCACCTGAATGCATTTTAATTTAATTTGAAGGTGCTTGGCAAAGGATGAAATTGTGGTTGAGAGTTACCCTTCAAGCAACATTTTCTCTTTTAGTATTTCTCCAGTAGGTTTCCTCATGTTAAAGATAATAAAACAAAAACACTACAGTAAATACTACAGTAATGTCTGCAAAAATACTACAGTAAATACCATAGTATACTACAGTCAGCAAAAATACTACAGTAAATACCATAGTATACTACAATCTTCAAAAACACTACATTAATTACTGTAGTATATACTACAATTTTTTTTTACTACAGTATTCACTGTACTGTTTTGTTAGCAAAAACACTACAGTTGTCACACCTGCTCCCGCTCCCCCTCTCTGGCGCTCTAGGGCGCCAGGTTGCCCATCATTACACACATGTTCACTCCCTGTACTTGCTTCTCATCTCCCAGTGTCTGTCCTCACAACAGTGAATGGAGCCAGCAGCATACCATCCTGCATCCGACTTTTGGCTTGCCTCTCAAGCGAAACAGCGTTGATCCTGGATGGGTGACCAGATGTTGCTGGAAGAGATGTTGGAGGGCGAGTAGGAGACAGTCTTTCTTCTGGTCAAAAAATAAAATAAAAATTCCAATGCCCCAGGGCAGTGATTGGGGATATTGCCCTGTGTAGGGTGCTTTCTTTCGAATGGGACGTTAAACGGGTGTCCTGACTCTCTGTGGTCACTAAAGATCCCATGGCACTTATTGTAAGAGTAGGGGTGTTAAGTTGGTGTTCTGGTTAAATTCCCAATCTGGCCCTCATACCATCATGGCCACCTAATCATCCCCAGCTTCTAATTGGCTCATTCATCCCCCCTCCTCTCCCCTGTAACTTATTTTCCCTAGGTTGTTTCTGTAGATGAGAATGTGTTCAAAGTCAACTTACCTGGTAAAAAAAATAATGCAGGAAAGTCAGCAAAAACACTAAAGTGAATACTATAGTATTTATACCATAGTATACTATAGTATTTTTTTAACTTGGGAAGGGCTTCTGAAGAGCGCTGTCAGTGAGTATGAAATTCTTGGTTCACTGGAGATCTTGTTAGTTTGTTGAGCACACGTGTTTTATTTAATTATAAAACTGAATATCACTCATCATGAGAGTGTAAGTGTAAGTCATAGGTGCCTCAGAACATCTGATAGGGTATAGCTGAGATTTTTTTATGTGTTTTTATTGATGGATGATATTAATCTGATGGTTATGTTCACAGCCTTACAATAACAGTGTGTTCAATACTGACCAATTGTCATCCAAAAAACACATTTTTAAATGGTTAGATTTTTGGTACATCCTGTCTCCCTATCTTTTTCCTCAACAGCATATACATTAACTACTGCAAGCATGTCGTGGGTTAGGGGCTGGGCTATGACCAGGGCAGGGCTGGGCCAGGACTGGGTGTAGTCTATGTCTGTATAATCATGGGGTCCGGACAGTTGTCCAGGGGCTTGTGCTAATCGGCACTGGGCACGGTGCCCTGCGTCCAGACCAGTACACCAACACACCGTGGCTTTAGAGAGCCTAAAGCCCTGTGGCTCAGTATGGAACAATGGAGGGCCCAGTAATGTGCTGACTCCTAGCCCGTCCTGCAGGCCTGGGCTCCATTCACCACCACTCTGTATAAATAGGCCCGTTTACTCAGGGGTCAGGACATCGTTTTGTGGAGCCCCCCGTGAGCGCTACACAGCTATTTTTTTGGGGTAGGTCAGGTAAGCCCTCCATCTTTAGACCGTTCAGCCTATAGCCTTTTGCCAGCATTGTTGTCCATTTTCATTGTCCTGTTTTTTCCTTTACTGTTTTCTGCTGAGTCTTGGGAATGTATAGAAAGGGTCATATGCTCACAAACACATAGGACACACACACATACTCTAAATGGACACACCAATCGTCATCACTGTCAACATCATGCACTGTCAACATCACACTAGAATGCTACTGTATGTATGCTGTGACGCCATCAACAGCATAGTTTATGTTACACACTCAGAGTGTAACAATTGCATGACTTACAGGCACATGATACAATGAGAATTGAATTTATAGCAACTAATAAAGCACAACATCATTATCACGTCATTCAGAAATGTGGATGGATGCTTTGCATTGTACTACTTGGTTTGTGGTATTACATACCAACGTTAGATACCAGACCTATGTATTGAAGAGGAGTTTCAGTATTATACTATGGTATTTGCACTTCTCGATTGGTATCTGTGTCCTACTTTCTATCAACGCTCTGGCTTTAGCTAGCTGTTTTTGTGGTGTGCCTCTCCTCCCTCACCCTTATGTGCATTGTATTATCATCAGCAAAAGCACAGGGCAGTGCTTTGTTTGGGTTTGTCTCTAGCATAGTCTATAGTCCCTACGACATGAGCATAACCATAACATGAATATATTTGGGCATTAGCTGCTGGGCACAGACTGATGCAAGAGCTCGAGCTGACTGGAGATGAGGTTCATGGTGGTTTAGTCATGTCAGCCCTGGTCTCCCTGTAAGACCAAACAGAAATGTGACTCTGCATGACTGTGTGCTTTCTGCACTGCAGGTCAATTTTTACTGAGATATCAAACATGGCGCTGACTACTCCTAACCCAATGGGACCATGGAAGGTGAGTCAATGTTGTGTATACCATGTTTCCACAACAATTGAACTACGTTCCACAACCTTTCACATTTTTCATAAAAAGTCTTAAGAGGAGGAAAAAGGAAATCTTTGCACACAGCAGTGCGTTCTCTAGCAGAGACACTGGTTGTGTTAAAAACACATTTGAAAAAACATCAATAATGGTTTGGAAAATGGCAAATATGCACTATATCCTCTGTTCTAGATCACAGTCTACGACCAGGAGAACTTCCAGGGAAAGCGTATGGAGTTCACTGCTTCCTGCCAGAACATCATGGAGTGTGGCGTGGACAACATTCGCTCACTGAAGGTCGAGTGTGGAGCGTAAGTCAGCCAGCCCCCCAAAATACAAAGACATCTACATACTGAAGGATATTTATCTCCCTGACAGGTTACACGTTATCCTTCAGGGGCCAGGGGACTATTGCTCAGGCAACCATTTCTAAGGGATACTGATAGACATATACTGTATCATGGACAAACACAATTTAATAAGAAAACATGACAAAGTCTTGCCCCACCCTTGCATCTATCCACATGAATGTCCGTCTGTCTGTCTGTCTGTCTGTCTGTCTGTCTGTCTGTCTGTCTGTACCATTTGTCTCTCTATCCTCTCTATGTCTCTCTGTCACTTTGTCTCGCTATCTATCTATCTCTCTCTCTGTATGTGTAGCTGGGTTGGGTACGAGCACTCCAGCTTCTCTGGGCAGCAGTTTGTGTTGGAGCGTGGAGAGTACCCTCGCTGGGAGTCCTGGAGTGGCAGCAACGCCTACCACATTGAGAGGTTGATGTCCTTCCGCCCAGTCTGCTCTGCCGTGAGTGTACTAGTCAAGCCTACTTCCTGTTCCTACCGGACCAGGCCAGACAGACACTCTCTTCTGTGGGCTACGTTACAATATTCATTGAAGAATTCCGCTTAGAATGCCCAATACATTGATTAATTCACATAATATGCTAGTACAGATAATGGAACACAGGCCTGATATTGGCACAGAAGCCAGGGTTCTGGTCTCAGTCCATGTATCTGGCTCTTGTGACTGACACTGACAGAGTCTGGCTCTACTCACTGTTACTGACACTGACATTATTACATTTAACAGATACAAGTAGCTATCCTTGGTAGCCTCTACCAGCGTTATTGAAAGCACTAAATAACAAAGTGAATAAAACACTGTTTTATAAAGATTTCCTACTTTCCCTCATAATTCTACACAGTATATATTTTGTAAATAGTTCTGAGAGAAACAGGTTAAATGTAACATGAAATTTCCCACTCCTCTCTCTGAACTGCATAGAACCATAAGGAGTCCAAGATTGTGGTGTTTGAAAGGGAGAACTTCATTGGCAAGCAGTGGGAGATGAACGATGACTACCCCTCCCTGCAGGCCATGGGCTGGGGCAACAACGAGATCGGATCCATGCAGGTCCAGAGTGGAGCGTAAGTAGCAGGAGTAGAAACCCTGGCTTCCTTTTTCACACTACAGAAGAATACGCTCATAACAATCAGAAATAGCGGAATCAGTTGTGTCTAGTGGTCAGGAGACAAACTGCTAAAAAATGTGTAATGTGCAGTAAGAACAAAATTCATTGTAATAACTATATAATTAAAATATATTTTAATAACTAGATAAACTTTGAGAGGATAATCCTTTCAGTCATTGATCATAATAGAACTAAGCGAAAAACAATTTCAGGCCTGAAATGATGAATTATCTAAATGAGTTCCAGTGACCTTACTGACCTCTGCCAAATGTGTTAAAGGGACACTATGGTGAAACATTTGAAACAATGAGCTATTATATGGTGTCCCTGGATATTATACAGAGGACTAACATGCACTGTAGAGGCTAACTCTTTCTGATCTACAAGTGTCTAGACTCTAGAGCAGGGATGGACAACATTGATGGGGGTGGGGGCCACAAACAAAATCGGAACACCATCATGAGGGACTATAGTGGCTGGGGGTTTTGCATACCCACATCCATACGCACACTTTTAGTCAGACCCGGCCCTTAGCGAAATTTTGTTGGACCCCCCCCCCAGCTTGCGAGCAAAACATTTTAGCAGCCTCCTCTTGACAGCGAAGACAAACGTTTTTCAGTCAATTTCCTGCAATTCTACTCATTTTGCAGTTGGGCGGAGAGAAAAATTTGCCGTTTTTAATATGATATCTGATGATCAAAGGAAGACCACCGGTCGGTAATTCGACCATGATTACTACAACTTTATATAGCTGGCAGCTAGAATAACTTACCAATCTAAAAAAATGTTAGCTGACAGGTGCTAATTGAGTGACAGTCAGTGACTGACATAACAAGAGAAAAACTGCTGAAATTGCACCAAGTTTTGAAATTACACCTTCAGTATTTCTTAGATTTTTTGTGGAACTTGATCTGCGGCCGTACAAAAGTGGCCGCCATTTGCCCACCCTTGCTCTACAGATTAAGGGCTCGGGCTTGTTTCTTGGTATTTTATCACTTCACCCTCTTCCTCTCTCCCTCTCCCCCATTAGCTGGGTATGCTACCAGTTCCCCGGTTACCGTGGCTACCAGTACATCATGGAGTGCGACCGTCATGGCGGAGAGTACAAACACTACAGGGAGTGGGGCTCCCACGCTCAGACCTTCCAGGTCCAGTCTCTGCGTCGCATCCAGCAGTGAGAGCTTCCACAGCCTTCTCCCTCTTTCACCCTTCCTCCTCTCCTCTCCCTTCTCCTCCTCCTCTTATCCCTCCTCCACCCTATCATTCCAAGCTTGGCCAGCAGTCCTGTCAGACCTCCAAGACCAACGCTTCCTGACGCTTCTGGTGCTCCACAGCGACAAACATGTTTACAGCACTTTTGTTTTTTTCCATCGCTTAAAGAATAAAAACAAGAGAAGAAGATACGCCCCACAGCAAGCGGAGAGAAGGGTCTCGGGTGGTGTGGTGGTACGACTCAGGCTTTGATGCTGTTCTTCAGTGTTGTCACAGGGAATTCATAGCCACAGTGATCAATAAAGAGAGAATGAGCAACAAAAATAAACAGCGATACAAGAGTGCTATTAACCTGCTCAAGTGTCTTTACTCTTTTCACTGTCTTTTGTCTCTACTCTACACTTGCATCTTTTCTTCGCAGTCTCAGCCTTTTCCTCTGTAGGCTACTACTTTGTAATGAAGGCTTCACTATCTGTAATAGAGGTTAGAAGAGTTGATTATGTCAATAAGCACCTGCCTACCATATAAAAGGGCTATAATCTACTGGTTCACGTTCAGCATCAGGTTTTCCGGTCACTGAAAACTGGGGTCAAATTGGCAGTGGTGTAAAGTACTTAAGAAAAAAGACTTTAAAGTACTACATACGTCGTTTTTTGAGGTATCTGTACTTTACTATTTATATTTCTTACAACTTTTACGTTTACTCCACTACATTCCTAAAGAAAATAATGTACTTTCTACTCCATACATTTTCCCTGACACCCAAAAGTACTCGTTACATTTTGAATGCTTAGCATTAAGTAAAAGTCTAAAAATATTTGGTTTTAAATATACTTAAGTATCAAAAGTAAACATAATTGCTAAAATATACTTAAGTATCAAAGGTAAAAGTATATATCTTTTCAAATTCCTTATTTAAAGCAAACCAGGTGGCATCATTTTCTTGTTTTTTAAATTCACGGATAGCCAGGGGAACGCTCCAACACTCAGACATCATTTACAAATTAAGCATGTGTTTAGTGAGTCTGCAAGATCAGAGGCAGTAGGGATGACCAGAGATGTTCTCTTCATAAGTGTGTGAATTTTTCTGTCCCGCTAACCATTCAAAATTTAATGAGTACTTTTGGATGTCAGGGAAAGATTTGGAGTAAAAAGTACATAATTTTGTTTAGGAATGTAGTGAAGTAAAAGTAGTCCAAAACATAAATAGTAAAGTAAAGTACAGATACCCCCAAAAATACTTAAGTAGTACTTTCAAGTAATTTTACTTAAGTACTTTACGCCACTGCTGTCTGGTTTGCTTAATATAAGGAATTAGAAATTATTTATCGACATCTAAAAATAAAATATGATTTTGTTTAACACATTTTTGGTTACTACATTATTCCATATGTGATATTTCACAGTTTTGATGTCTTCACTATTATTCTACAATGTAGAAAATAGTAAAAATGAAGAAAAAACCCTTGAATGAGGAGGTGTGTCCAAACCTTTGACTGGTATTGTAAATGTCGATGAGATGAAGTGCAGAAAAGCAGACACTATGTCTCTTCCTCGCTCTCTTCATTTTTTCTTCTTCTTCTTTTCTCTCTTTCCCTTTCTCTTTAGCTGACTGACTGAGAACTCACTGACTAGACATTCAATCTCACTCATTGTTACTGGCCCTCATATACTCTACTGGTTGTGCTTTTAATTTGTCTAGATCAGGCCACATCAGACGTGTCCCATAGCGAAGGTCTCTGTGTGTTTATGTATGCTAGACTGTGTACACATCTATAACACTCTCTATCAGACACAGAAAGTTGAGAGGTCATTGCAAGAGACTGGAGTAGGGGATTGCAATTGAGGGGATGACAAGCAACGGAGGAATTCTGATTGGAGAAAATAAAGCTTTTGAGAGTGTGATAGGCTGTCCATCAGTCCTGCTGCCTGTGACCTTTGAATGAGTAGGTGTGTGCAAACTTTTGACTGGTACAGTATGCGGCTCACTTTTTGGCTTCCTCCTTTTTTTGTTCTGATTACTGCCATTGGGATAACAGATCTGAGCATCGGTGAGGCTTGTCAGAACCAACACTAATGGTGCTTTCAAGACAACTGGAATCTCTGAAAAAAATGATGTCAGTGATCTCCAGGTCGGAAAGTCAGAGCCATATAAAGATGCCAGAGTTTCCGACTTGGAATTCCGAGTTGGATGACTGTTCAAAACGTTTTTTTTTTCCCAGTCTGAGCTTGTTTTTTCCAGAGTGCCCAGTTGTCTTGAACAGACTGAAATCGTAATTCAGAGATTTCCAAGTTCCCAGTTGTTTTGAACGCGACATCAGTTCCTAGTTGTTTTTAACCTGGCATTATGCCACGGTCAAATGCTAATTGAAACTAGGAAACAGAAATTTCCAACTTGCTAACTGTTTGAACTCGGCACATGAATAACTATCACTAGTTAGCAAGTCGGACATTTCTGAGTTTCATGTTCCACTTCCAAAACAACTGGGAACACTAGTCATTTTAATAATGTTTACAGATCTTGCATTACTCATCTCATTTGTATACACTGTATTCTATACTATTCTACTGTATCTTAGTCTTTGATTTGACTACATAGATGTGCGTGTATTGGGTATATGTTGTGAAATTGTTAGATATTACCTGTCAGATATTACTGCACTTTCGGGGCTAGAAACACAAGCATTTCACTACACCCACAATAACATGGAAAGATATCTTTACTCATTGTGTATTTATTATTACCTGTTTTTACTTATTGATTATATCTCTATTTTCTTTCTGTCTGCATTGGGAAGGGCCCGTAAGCATTTAAGCATGTGACGAAAAACTTTTTAAAATTTAATTTGATGTTAGAAACACGTTTGGCAGCGATTAAAGCTGTGCGTCTTCTTGTGTAACTCTCTAAGAACATTGCACACCTGGATTGTCCAATATTTGCCCAATATTCTTAAAAAAAATTAAAGCAGATTTAAATCGAAACGGTATTGGCCTCTCAGGAATATTCACTGTCTTCATGGTAAGCAACTCCAGTGTAGGTTTGGCCTTGTGTTGTAAGTTATTGTCCTGCTGAAAGGTGAATTCCTCTCCCAGTGTCTGGTGTAAAGCATCAGAAGCAGGCTTAGTGCCATCCCATTTCTTTTTACCCTGAAAAACTCCCAAGTCTTTGCCATTAACAAGCATACCCACACCATGATGCAGCCACCGCCATGCTTGAAAATAAGTTGTCAGTTACTCACATGTGCTGTGTTGGATTTGACACAAACATAAGGCTTTGCATTTGGATCAAAAAGTATATTATATTTTTGCATATACAAGATGCATGTTTTGGAATATTTTCATTCTGTATATTTGTATTCTTCTTTTCACTCTGTCATTTAAGTCATTATTAATAATCATCACAATGGCAGACCGAAAGGAGGGTGGTGCGGCAGGTGCTGCTTCTCCTCCAGATGCTGTTACAGTGCATTTGGGAAGTTTTAAGATCCCATGACTTTTTCCACATTTTGTTACGTTACGGTCATATTCTAAAAAGGATTAAGAGGTTATTTTTATTCATCAATCTACACACAATACCCCATAATAACAAAGCAAAAACAGGTTTTCAGATTTTTTTTGCAAATGTATAAAAAAATTAAAAAAACACATTCACGTAAATATTCAGACCCTTTACTTAGTATTTTGTTGAAACACCTTTGGCAGCGATTACAGCCGAGAGAGTCTTCATGGGTTTCATGGGCGCTCTGGAGCAGGTTTTCATCGAGGATCTCTCTGTGTTTAGCTCCGTTCATCTATCCCTCAATCCTGACTAGTCTCCCAGTCCCTGCTACTGAAAAACATCCCCACAGCATGATGTTGCCACTACCATGTTTCACCGTAGGGATGGTACCAGGTTTCCTCCAGACGTAACACTTGTCATTCAGGCCAAATAGTTGAATTTTGGTTTCATCAGACCAGAGAATCTTGTTTCTGTCATGTGCTTTTACTGAGGAGTGGCTTCCGACTGGCCACTCTACCATAAAGGCCTGATTGGTGGAGTGCTGCAGAGATGGTTGTCCTTCTGGAAAGTTCTCCCATCTCCACAGAGGAACTCTGGAGTTCTGTCAGAGTGACCATCGGGTTCTTGGTCACCTCCCTGAGCAAGGCCCTTCTCCCCCGATTGCTCAGTTTGGCCAGGTGGCCAGCTCTTGGAAGTGTATTGGTGGTTACAAACTTCTTCCAATTTAGAATGATGGAGGCCACTGTGTTCTTGGGACCTTCAATGCTGCTGAAATGTTTTGTAACCCTTCCCCAGATCTGTGCCCCGACACAATCCGGTCTCTGAGCTCTACGGACAATTCCTTAGACCTCATGGCTTGGGTTCTGCTCTGACATGCACTGTCAACTGTGAGACCTTATATATATATATATACAGTGCCTTGCGAAAGTATTCGGCCCCCTTGAACTTTGCGACCTTTTGCCACATTTCAGGCTTCAAACAAAGATATAAAACTGTATTTTGCACGCCCAATTTTTCAGTTTTTGATTTGTTAAAAAAGTTAGAAATATCCAATAAATGTCGTTCCACTTCATGATTGTGTCCCACTTGTTGTTGATTCTTCACAAAAAAATACAGTTTTATATCTTTATGTTTGAAGCCTGAAATGTGGCAAAAGGTCGCAAAGTTCAAGGTTGCCGAATACTTTCGCAAGGCACTGTATATATAGATGTGTGCCTTTCCAAATCATGTCCAATCAATTTAATTTAACACAGGTGGACTCCAATCAAGTTGTAGAAACATCTCAAGGATGATTAATGGAAACAGGATGCACCTGAGCTCAATTTCAAGTCTCATAGCAAAGGGTCTGAATACTTATGTAAATAAGAGATATCTGTTTTTATTTGTAATACATTTACAAAAAATTCGGAACCTGTTTTCCCTTTGTAGTTATGGGGTATTGTGTGTATATTGATGAGGGAAAAAATTGATTTAATCCATTTCAGAATAAGGCTGTAACGTAACAAAACGTGGAAAAGGTCAAGGGGTCTGAATACTTTCCGAAGGCACTGTATGTGCATTTAAAGAGCAGACAAGCTGTACAAAAACTCACTACTGTAATGGTCCATTTTACAAAGTGGCTCAGTCACTCATGTTTGCATCTCAATGTGAGAAAAACTGTCTGCAAGTATGCTCTCTGTGAGTACTTCCCATGTCTTGCACCACCTATCACACCTTCACATAAAATATAAAGACATGGCTAAAGGACAATTAGACTTGTGAACATAATCCCTAGCTGTGTGTTGTCACTTTCCATGTTATCAGTTGTCTGTAGCTTGTGAGGTGTGGAAACACTTTGTTGCCTTTATGTATTTTGTTTTGTTGCTTTTTGTGCTATTGCTCTGTCTGCGTGCTACGTGTTGCTTGTCCTATGTTTCTCTGTCTGCGTGCTTCGTGTTGCTTGTCCTATGTTGCTCTGTCTGCGTGCTTCGTGTTGCTTGTCCTATGTTTCTCTGTCTGCGTGCTTCGTGTTGCTTGTCCTATGTTGCTCTGTCTGCGTGCTACGTGTTGCTTGTCCTATGTTTCTCTGTCTGCGTGCTTCGTGTTGCTTGTCCTATGTTGCTCTGTCTGCGTGCTACGTGTTGCTTGTCCTATGTTGCTCTGTCTGCGTGCTACGTGTTGCTTGTCCTATGTTGCTCTGTCTGCGTGCTACGTGTTGCTTGTCCTATGTTTCTCTGTCTGCGTGCTACGTGTTGCTTGTCCTATGTTGCTCTGTCTGCGTGCTACGTGTTGCTTGTCCTATGTTGCTCTGTCTGCGTGCTACGTGTTGCTTGTCCTATGTTTCTCTGTCTGCGTGCTACGTGTTGCTTGTCCTATGTTGCTCTGTCTGCGTGCTTCGTGTTGCTTGTCCTATGTTGCTCTGTCTGCGTGCTTCGTGTTGCTTGTCCTATGTTGCTCTGTCTGCGTGCTTCGTGTTGCTTGTCCTATGTTGCTCTGTCTGCGTGCTACGTGTTGCTTGTCCTATGTTGCTCTGTCTGCGTGCTTTGTGTTGCTTGTCCTATGTTGCTCTGTCTGCGTGCTTCGTGTTGCTTGTCCTATGTTGCTCTGTCTGCGTGCTACGTGTTGCTTGTCCTATGTTGCTCTGTCTGCGTGCTTCGTGTTGCTTGTCCTATGTTGCTCTGTCTGCGTGCTACGTGTTGCTTGTCCTATGTTGCTCTGTCTGCGTGCTACGTGTTGCTTGTCCTATGTTGCTCTGTCTGCGTGCTTCGTGTTGCTTGTCCTATGTTGCTCTGTCTGCGTGCTTCGTGTTGCTTGTCCTATGTTGCTCTGTCTGCGTGCTACGTGTTGCTTGTCCTATGTTTCTCTGTCTGCGTGATACGTGTTGCTTGTCCTATGTTGCTCTGTCTGCGTGCTACGTGTTGCTTGTCCTATGTTGCTCTGTCTGCGTGCTACGTGTTGCTTGTCCTATGTTGCTCTGTCTGCGTGCTACGTGTTGCTTGTCCTATGTTGCTCTGCATGTGCTCACTGCTCATTGTTTGTCTGTATTGTTGTTGTAATTGTTTTTAATAACATGCCCAGGGACTGAGGTTGAAAATTAGTCGGACGGCTAAAACCGACACTTTTACTAAAATGTTGATTAATGTAATTTAAAAATGAAAATAAACTCAAACTCATTGTGGAGTTACTACAATGTTGTTGATCCATCCTCAGTTTTCACCCATCACAGCCATTGAACTCCGTAGCTGTTTTAAAATCAGCAATGGCCTCATGGTGACATCCCTGAGCAGTTGTCTTCCTGTCCGACAGCTCAGTTCAGAACGATGACTATCTGTGATTTGTCTGGGTAGTTTAATACATCATCCCCAGCATAATTATTAACTTGACCATTCTTAAAGTGATATTCAATGTCTGATTTGTTATTGTTACCCATCTACCAATTTCTACCTTCTTTATTAGGATTTTGAAAAGCTCACTGGGCTTTGTTGTTGGATCTGTGCTATAAATGTAATACTTGACTGAGGGACCTTACAGATGTTGTATGTATGGGGGACAGAACAGAGGTTAGTCCTAAAAGAAAAATGTCAACCCCTATTGTTTCACACGGAGTGAGTCCATGGAGCTTATTATGTGATTTGTAAGCCACGTTTTACTTCTGAACTAATTTAGGGTTGCCTAAAGAAAGGGAGTGAATACTTGTGAAACAGCAATTGTTTTATTTAACTTTTATTCATTTGTATACATTTGTTTTCACTTTGACATTGAGTATTTTGTGTAGCTCAATGACAAAAAAAATCACAATTAAATCCATTTCAAAACCACTTTGTAACGCAACACAATGTGGAAAAAATCCAAAGGGGTGAATACTTATGATACCCACTATATGTGGTCTCACGTACAGACATTTCTGAAGGCCTGGTTGCCCCAGCTCTACATTAGGTGTTATTCGAAGTAGGTTTGTTTTCCTAAAAGCCAGATAAGGTACCCTGTATTCATAGGCCTAGCAGCTGTATGTGTTTGTAGCTTTTGTCTGGATTCTGGAATGAATCATTTCTTTACTGGCGAATGAGAACAGGGCTGGTTGAGCAACGCAATAGGTCTAAGTAGGTCTAATGCTACAGACATTCATACAAACAGACAGAGAACTACATATGGGCTGGTAGTATGATGAGGCCAATTCTGTGGAATTTCTATGTTTATTATTTTGTTCCGATAATCTGTTCCCATTTGTGTTGTGAGTCTTGTGGTGGGTTTGGTAGAAAGCCTGAGCCCTCTTATGATTATCAAAGTTAGTCAATTATCTACCCGGGCTATGAAGTTAATGTACAAAATCTCCCTGGGAGGCTATTGGACAATAGGCCTAACTGTGTTTTGTTATGCATTATGGCTATATTTTTACTAGCATTGGAAAATGTATCAATTGAAGCTCAAATCAAGTTGAGTGTTTGAAAGAACCCAGAAAGTGTTTGAAAGAACCCAGAAAGTGTTTGAAAGAACCCAGAACTGGTTTACACTCACACGTCTCGGAATTAGAATGTCCAAAAACCTACAAACCACTACAAGGGCTTATAACAGTAGTGTTACATTAATTCCTGTTCTCCTACCTCTCTGTCCACTACCACTTCAAAGCCTGTGGTTGTAAGTTAAAAGAAGTAGGCCTAACAGGCTTAGTGTATTTTCATGTAACCCCAGACTACCTCTATCTCCTTCCCTTCTTATATTATGTAAAGATCTTACCTGTGAAAGCTGGGGGCTTTGCCCGGGGCTTGGTTCAGGTCAGGTTATGGGCCCGAGGTTACCGAAGAACAGAGGAGGGTGTGTCACTATCACGCAGTGTGTGTACAGTGCTGTAAAAAGGTTTGACCCCTTTCTAATTTTCTCTACTTTTTCATATTTTTAATACTGCATGTTATCAGATCTTCAACCAAAACCTAATATTAGATAAAGGGAACCTGAGTTTACAAATAACAAAAAAATAGATACTTATTTATTTAAGTTATGCAACACCCAATTCCCATGTGGAAATAGTAGTTGCCCCCTTAAACTTAATAGCTGGTTGTCCACCTTTAGCTGCAATGACTGCAACCAAATGCTTCTTGTAGTTTTTGACCAGTCTATTACCTCTCTGTGGAGGAATTTTGGAAAGGAGTCAAACCTTTTTACAGCACTGTACACACACAGCGTGATAGTGACACACTCTCCTCTGTTCTTCGGTAACCTCGATGGCCTGACATTCTCCTGTAGAATTCTCTGATACAGAGCAGAAATCATGGTTACTTCAATTAAGGCAAGTCGTCCAGGTCCTGAGGCAGCAAAGCATCTCCAAACCATCACACTACCATCATGCTTGACCATTGGTATGAGGCTCTTTCTCAAGGCATCATGTGACCCAAGTCATCCAAAAAGTTGACTCAAGTTTGCCAAAACGCACCTGGATGATCAACAAGACTCTTGGAAGAATTCTCTATGGAAAGAACATGATTCAAAAGTATAACTTTTTGGATGACATTATGCCTGGCAAAAACTGAACACTGCATTCCACAGTAATTTTTATTTTACCTTTATTTAACTAGGCAAGTCAGTTAAGAACAAATTCTTATTTTCAATGATGGCCTAGTGGGTCAACTGCCTGTTCAGGGACAGAACAACAGATATGTACCTTGTCAGCTCGGGGGTTTGAACTTGCATTGGAAAATGTATCAATTGAAGCTCAAATCAAGTTGAGTGTTTGAAAGAACCCAGAAAGTGTTTGAAAGAACCCAGAAAGTGTTTGAAAGAACCCAGAACTGGTTTACACTCACACGTCTCGGAATTAGAATGTCCAAAAACCTACAAACCACTACAAGGGCTTATAACAGTAGTGTTACATTAATTCGAACTTGCAACGGTTACTAGTCCAACGCTCTAACCACTAGGCTACCCTCATACCAACAGTCAGGTGGTGGCAGTGTGATGGTTTGTGGATGCTTTGCTGCCTCAGGACCTGGACGACTTGCCTTAATATAAGGAAGGGGGAAAATACTTTTTCACGGCACTGTATATCCTGCCTGATTGAGTTCTGACTGGACCTCGAGCCTTTGTTTGGAGTAGGTTTGCTTTTTGATATGATCTAATATGCCAGGTTGTCATAAGGACATCACATACTGTAGCTGCTGGGTGAAGGGTTAAACAAGAACTTCAGACTACATGTACATTTTAGTCATTTAGCAGACACTCTTATCCAGAGCGACTTACAGTTAGTACATTCATCTTACGTTACCTAGGTGAGACAACCACATATCACAATCATAGTAAGTACATTTTGTCTCATCAATTAGTTATCAGCCAAGGTGACTATTATTAGGAGCATAACAGTCAGTCACGCACTGCACAGCAGACCTATTTCATTATGTCAAGTTTTTATTGTTACATAGACTGGATAGGTGCTGTGAAATGTGTTGTTTTACAGGGTCAGCCATAGTAGGATGATGCTCCCAGAGCAAATGTTTTTCTTATCGGCTCGGTTATTGGAACCAGCGACCAACGCGCTGACCGCTAGGCCAGTAGTTCTCTAACCTCTCCTCGGGGACCCCCAACCGTTTCACAGTTCTGCTGTAGCCCTGAATTAACTCACCTGATTCACCTAGTCAAGGGCTTGGTGATTAGTTGACGATTTGATTTGGGTGCGCTAACTGTGGAATAATTGATATAACATACTAGCCTAAACAAGATATACTGACAAAAGCACATATTCCAGCACACTACAGGTCGCGGAGAGACCAACAACTTGTGGGGGTTGAGAATGACTGTGAGAAGGTCAGTGATGGTGACTTTTTAAAAGGATATTCTTCTAAAATATAATTTCAATCTCCAATAACATATTGGTCCATATTATTAGGCAGGTGTGCTATTTAACAATAAGCATCATCACCTGATGCAGCATAGTGTCTATAAATAAATAGGCTAAGGGGTTGCCCATCTGCATTTACCCAAACTATTAGCTAGATCAGAAACTATTAGCTAGACCATGAATTGTGTTGCTACATATAGTTAGCAACATATTGATGAGTTGAATGTCCCCCACAAAAAACATTCCACTGGCACTCAGCCAACTAAATATCATGTACTGTGATTATAATGTAGGCCTACCTGTTACACCTGACCCTGGTTAGATTTAGCCCGTCTTCCCTACCCATTCAACGGCATTGGTGAGCGCTAACACCCACAAACCATAACCATGCAGGTTCTAAAATTGTGTATTTTATTAATTTCTTGGATTTGAGAAATAAGTGTAGCCTACTAACACAAAAAGCTCTGTGTTCTTCCTCTTTTAACAGTGGGCATCAAAACTGCTTTCAAAGGCGTGTTTTCCCACGACTACATTAAGAACATTGTACAATGACTGGGCATGTACATTTCTCTCCGTGTGCGGCACTTGCAATTTCAATGAGCCTTGAGAGGAATGTTGTTTTCTCGCATAGAATGCGACAGGCTGAACAATTTAATAGGTATACCATTCGTTCTACTGTGGGATTGTCTGACTTTGCTGTTACGTGTTGTTGGCTGTGCAAAATTGCATGTGGACAACCATTTTTAATTTGATAATTCAACTAACCAAAGGTACCGGGTGTCAGCTCCACCTGGCTCTCATTTGGATCATAGGTGGGACCTGGACCAATTAAACCCCTGGTCGAGCCCACCAAAGGGCGCAGGACCTTCCTTCATTTGAGAGGTGAAAAAATTATAAACAATTATGTAGCGAACTTTATACTGTTCCATTGATCGAGTGCACATATTTAGCTAGAAATCATTCAGAAAATACACCACCAGCATAATTACAATTAATACAGTACACCCCCACCCTCTCCCCCCCTCTCTCACGCTCACCTCATCTCTCATACAAGACCATGTTAATGTGTCACTCAAAGGTACCTTTCATTTAACTGCAAGCTGAGTGGAAGTGTGGGTATATGCATGTCTACCCACGACACACATTTGGTTAAATTAATTCCTCATGTCTCTTAACTATCTCTTCTTGGTTTAAACATTAACTCTGTGCCATCCAATAGACAGTTTCCTGCGCACAGGTGCGCTCTGAGGATTTTTATCTCACCATCATATCTCCTCCTTCGCAGAATTACTTGATGATACGGCTATATACTCACACACCTTGCGAAATAGAATAAGTATTGGTGTATGCTACTGCATTAAGTGACGTGCATAACTTAACTTGATTTATTCTGATTTAATGAAACAGGCGGCACAATGACTCCAACGGTCCAATACAACACGTCACAAGTTTAACAGCTTTAGATCATCAAATTGTATGGCTTGGAGGGGATATAGGGCTCAGGCGTCACTGCTACTACACAATTAAGATTAGTTGTAGCCTACATACTCACCGACCCCCAATCTACGCAGCAGCTCTCTTTACGGGTTCGGGGCATTGCCGGAGCATCCCCACACAATCTACTCCGTATAACCCTACCGGATCCATGGTGAGTGTCCTGGTCACATCATTTGACACTTAAACATTTATGAATGTCTTGTTGTCCATTTTCCTAATAAAATCAACTTTTTCTTGAGTTAAAGGTCCAATACAGCTGTATTTATCTCAATATCAAATAATATCTGGGTGAAAATGAAGTACCTTACAGCGATTATTTTTCAATTAAAATTATCAAAAAGAAACAAAAATGGCTTCTTGGCAAAGAGCAATTTCTCAAGGAAGATTTTTGCTAGGACTGTCTGGGAGTGGTCTGGGTGGAGAGGGGAAACCCGAAAACTAGCTGTTATCAGCAGAGAGGTTTGGAACTCTCTTTCTTATTGGTCCATTAACCAGTTTACTGCCTGGTGATGTCATCCCACAAAAACAGGCTGAAATTTCAGGCAGTCTTTTCAAACAGTCTTTTTTCAAAAGTGCATTATCATTGTTTTCACAATTTCACAGTATTATTCTGTGGAAGTATACAGTACACCAGTCAAAAGTTTGGACACACCTACTCATTCCAGGGTTTTTCTTTATTTGTACTAATTTCTACATTGTAGAATTATAGTGAAGACATCCACACTATGCAATAACAAATATGGAATCATGTAGTAACCAAAAATGTGTTAAACAAATCAAAATATATTTTATATTTACAATTCTTCAAAGTAGCCACCTTTTGCATGGATCACAGCTTTGTACACTCCAGGCATATGTGTAATTTCATGGTTTTGATGTCTTCACTATTATTCTACAATATAGAAAATAGTACAATTTAAAGAAAACCCTTGAATGAGTAGGTGTGTCCAAACTTTTGACTAGTTTTACTTAAAAAAAGATGTACTGTGCATTCGGAAAATATTCAGACCCCTTCCCTTTTTCCAGATTTTGTTACGTTACAGCCTTATTCTAAAATTGATTAAATGAATGTTTTCCGTCAACAATCTACACACAATACCCCATAATGACAAAGCGAAAACAGGTTTTTAGAAATGTTTGCACATTTATTTAAAATAAAAAACTGAAATTCCTTATTTACATAAGTATTCAGACCCTTTGCATTGACTCAAAATTGAGCTCAGGTGCATCCTGTTTCCATTGGTCATCCTTGAGATGTTTCTACAACTCAATTGGAGTCCGCCTGTGGTAAATTCTATTCATTCGACATGATTTGGAAAGGGACACACCTTTCTATATAGGGTCCCACAGTTGACAGTGCATGTCAGAGCAAAAATCAAGCCATGGGGTCTAAGGAATTGTTAGTAGAGCTCTGAGACAGGATTGTGTCGAGGGACAAATCTGGAGAAGGGTACCAAAAAATGGCTGCAGCATTGAAGGTCCCCAAGAACACAGTGGCCTCCATCATTGTTCAATGGAAGAATTTGGAATCTATGGTCACTCTGGAGATGGGAGAACCTTCCAGAAGGACACCCATCTCTGCAGTACTCCACCAATCAGGCATTCCTGGTGGTTGCCAGAGGGAAGCCACTCTTCAGTAAAAGGCACGTCACAGGCTGCTTGGAGTTTTCCAAAAGGCACCTAAAGGACTTTCTGACCATGAGAAAGAAGATTATCTGGTCTGATGAAACCATGATTGGCCTGAATGCCAAGCATCACGTCTGGAGGAAATCTGGCACCATCCCAACGGTGACGTTATGGTGGTGGCAGCATCATGCTGTGGGGATGTTTTTCAGCGGCAGGGACTGGGGGACCGATCAGGATCGAGGGAAAGATGAGCAAAGCACAGAGAGATCCTTGATGAAAACCTGCTCCAGAGTACTCAGGACTTCAGACTGGGGCGAAGGTTCACCTTCCAACAGGACAACGACCCTAAGCACACAGCCAAGACAACGCAGGAGTGGCTTTGGGACAAGTCTCTAAATATCATAGAGTGGCCCAGCCAGAGCCCGTACTTGAACTCGATTAAACATCTCTTGTGAGACCTGAAAATAGCTGTGCAGCGACGCTCCCCATCCAACCTGACAGACCTTGATAGGATCTGCAGAGAAAAATGGGAGGAACCCCCCAAATACAGGTGTGCCACACTTGTAGCGTCATACCTAAAAAGACTCAAGGCTGTAATTGCTGCCAGAAGGAGCTTCAAAAAAGTACTGAGAAAAGGGTCTGAATACTTATGTATATATAATGTGTCTATATAATATCTATATATACATTTTTTTTTTTTGCTCTGACAAGCACTGTCAATTGTGGGACCATATATATATATATATATATATATATATATATACACACACACACATTTCTAAAAACCTGTTTTTACTTTGTTGTTATTATGGGGTATGGTCTGTAGATTGATGAGGAGAGAATTTAAAAAATATCTATTTTAGAATAAGGCTGTAACATAACAAAATGTGGAAAAAGTCAAGGGGTCTGAACACTTTCCGAATGCACTGTATTTAAGTTTGATTCAAAGTTTTATAAAACATAGCCTACACTGTTGACTGAAGTGCTGAGATTTTGTGAACGTGCCAAGGGATCAGGAATTTGCACAGTTTGGATAAGTCGGACGAAACAGGTAGATGATGCTGATCGCTACAACTGTCGAGGAACCTTCTACGCATTTCATATTACGACATGGGAAATTGCAGATAGCTTGAGGCAATCTACTTATTTAGTTATATTTTAAACACATCTGGTTGTTGAATTTATTCGATCTAACTGGAATTCACATCAAATAAGGATGTTGCATCTAAGGTTCCTTGAAGCCAATTTGTGATAGTTCCATACAAGAGGGACAGACAGATCACAATTCATTACATCTATCTGCATTAGGTGATCAATTATTGTCACAATTGATGATCATGAACATGTTATAATATGCAATGATATACTTCCAATATGACATTTTTGAAAGTTTGACTGAACAAATATGGTCTACTTTAGGCTATCTACTTTAAGGCCTTTAATTGATAAGCTATGACTTTATTGACGAGCTATCCCTCGTGCCTATTTGTTTTACAGCGCACTGCCCAGACTTGCCAAGATCTGAGCTTCGTAGGGGGCCAACTCTACGACTGCCCTTACCCCGCCCCAACGTTAGCAGACAGTGTTGATGTTTCTACGGTGACTCTGGCCTCCTTTTGGGCTGCTGGTTCCCCGGACAACACAGCCTGCCAGCAGGAGTCGACACAGCGGGGTAAATTGTTTGAAATACATTTTTACTTAGCAGCGATATGCTATGTTCAGCGTGAGACTCCGCTGGGCTAGCACGTTTATCACTGGAATTAGCCGCATTTGGATGTCACAGAATATGATTGATCGAACGGCCTGTCCTAAGTCTTCTGACTGTTTCCTTTCTTTCTTTTCTTTATAGTGTACACACGTTTTACTCATGCAGGCCTATATCTCTTGCTGATGTGCATCACATCCATGGAGTTGAGTCAAGACTAAAGTTTGTGAAGTGAATCTCTGACTATTTCGAGTCGCTGTGCAATCGATACTTTTAAATTCGTAAACCCTTACCGTGTACCTATGTTGGTCCACTGTAGCTGAGAGAGTTTCTTTCTTTGCTGAAATCCATACTTTTTAGTAAATCGTTAATCAAATACAACCACCGACTGTTTGCTCGTTGAGATTCAATTGGCGCATTCACACTTAGTTGCCATTTAGAGCAACAGCATCAGTTGTTGTATTTGATTAACGTTTTATTAAAAAGTATGGATTTCAGCTAACAGAAAGGCATGCAGCTACAGAGGACACACAGCGACTCTAAGTAGTTGGAGATTAACTCTAGTCTCCACTCAACTCCATGGATGTAATGTACATCATGTGGTTGAGTTTAGTCAGCAAATATATCAAAAGCCTTTACTGCAATTTGCTGTTATTGGTCATATGTTTTTGATATTTAGGGTTATGTCTCTGTCTCCTCTCTCACCTAGAACTCCTCTCCCGCTTGGACTGTGGGACCTCTCCACCTGACCCCAACTGGAATGACCACCTGTCGCCACATTTGCAGAGAAACAAGCAGGTATTTACACACCAAAAAAATGGAGGGGTTCTTTCATCAAAATCTCATGTGCTACCTGCCGTTGGGTCTTTTCAAGGCAGTCAAGCCCCTTACCAGGCACTTAACCCTGTTATGGTGCATTCGGAAAGTATTCAGACCCCTTTACTTTTTCTACATTTTGTAGAAATGTTGATTGATTAAATTGTATTTTTTTTCCTCATCAATCTACATACAATACCCCATAATGACAAAGCAAAAACAGTTTTTCAGAAAACTGAATATTACATTTATATACGTATTCAGACCCTTTACTCTATACTTTGTTGAAGCACCTTTGGCAGTTATTACAGCTTTGAGTCTTCTTGGGTATGACGCTACAAGCTTGGTACACCTGTATTTGGGGAGTTTCTCCCATTATTCTCTGCAGATCCTCTCAAGCTCTGTCAGGTTGAATGGGGAGCTGCATAGCTATTTTCAGGAATCTCCAGAGATGTTCGTTCAGGTTAAAGTCCGGGCTCTGGCTGGGCCACTCAAGGACATTCAGAGTCTTGTCCCAAAGCCACTCCTGCGTTGTCTTGGCTGTGTATTTAGGGTCGTTGGAAGGTTCTATGGAGCAGGTTTTCATCAAGGATCTATCTCTGTGCTTTGCTCAATTCATCTTGCCCTCAATCCTGAATAGTCTCCCAGTCCTTGCTGCTGAAAAACATCCCCACAGCATGATGCTGCCACCACCATGCTTCACCGTAGGGATGGTGCCAGTTTTCCTCCAGATGTGACGCTAGTCATTCAGGCCAAAGAGTTCAATCATGGTTTAATTAGACCAGAGTATTTTGTTTCTCATGGTCTGGGAGACATTTATGTGCCTTTTGGCAAACTACAAGCAGGCTGTCATGTGACTTTTACTGAGTAGTGGCTTCCGTCTGGCCACTCTACCATAAAGGCCTGATTGGTGATGGTTGTCCTTCTGGAAGGTTCTCCCATCTCCACAGAGGAACTTTGGAGCTCTGTCAGTGACCATCCGGTTCTTTGTCACCTCCCTGACCAAGGCCCTTCTTCCCCGATTGTTCAGTTTGGCCAGGCGGCCAGGTCTACAGTTGTGGCCAAAAGTTTTGAGAATGACACAAATATTAATTTTCACAAAGTCTGCTGCCTCAGTTTGTACGATGGCAATTTACATATACTCCAGAATGTTATGAAGATTGATCAGATGAATTGCAATTAATTGCAAAGTCCCTCTTTGCCATGCAAATGAACCGAATCCCCCAAAAAACATTTCCACTGCATTTCAGCCCTGCCACAAAAGAACCAGCTGACATCATGTCACACCTGTCACATCACAGGTGTGATTGTTGACACAGGTGTGATTGTTGACGAGGACAAGACTGGAGACCACTCTTTCATGCTGATTGAGTTTGAATAACAGACTGGAAGCTTCAAAAGGAGGGTGGTGCTTGGAATCGTTGTTCTTCCTCTGTCAACCATGGTTTACCTGCAAGGAAACACGTGCCGTCACCATTGCTTTGCACAAAAAGGGCTTCACAGGCAAGGATATTGCTGCCAGTAAGATTGCCCCTAAATCAACCATTTATCGGGTCATCAAGAACTTCAAGGAGAGAGGTTCAATTGTTGTGAAGAAGGCTTCAGGGCGCCCAAGAAAGTCCAGCAAGTGCCAGGACCGTCTCCTAAAGTTGATTTGGCTGCGGGATCGGAGCACCACCAGTACAGAGCTTGCTCAGGAATGGCAGCAGGCAGGTGTGCATCGGCACGCAAAGTGAGGTGAAGAATTTTGGAGGATGGCCTGGTGTCAAGAAGGGCAGCAAAGAAGCCATTTCTCTCCAGGGAAAAATTCAGGGACAGACTGATATTCTGCAAAAGGTACAGGCATTGTACTGTTGAGGATTGGGGTAAAGTCATTTTCTCTGATGAATCCCCTTTCCGATTGTTTGGGGCATCCGGAAAAAAGCCTGTCTGGAGAAGACAAGGTGAGTGCTACCATCAGTCCTGTGTCATGCCAACAGTAAACCATCCTGAGACCATTCATGTGTGGGTTTACTTCTCAGCCAAGGGCTCACTCACAATTTTGCCTAAGAACACAGCCATGAATGAAGAATGGTACCAACACATCCTCCGAGAGTAACTTCTCCCAACCATCCAGGAACAGTTTGGTGACGAACAATGCCTTTTCCAGCATGATGGTGCACCTTGCCATAAGGCAAAAGTGATAAATAAGTGGCTCGGGGAACAAAACATCGATATTTTGGGTCCATGGCCAGGAAACTCCCCAGACCTTAATCCCATTTGAGAATTTGTGGTCAATCCCCAAGAGGCGGGTGGACAAACAAAAACTCACGAATTCTGACAAACTCCAAGCATTGATTATGCAAGAATGGGCTGCCATCAGTCAGGATGTGGCCCAGAAGTTAATTGACAGCATGCCAGGGCGGATTGCAGAGGTCTTGAAAAAGAAGGGTCAACACTGCAAATATTGACTCTTTGCATCAACTTCATGTAATTGTCAATAAAAGCCTTTGAGACTTATGAAATGCTTGTAATTATACTTCAGTATTCCATAGTAACATCTGACAAAAATATCTAAAGACATTGAAGCAGCAAACTTTGTGGAAATTAATATTTGTGTCATTCTCAAAACGTTTGGCCACGACTGTAGGAAGAGTCTTGGTGGTTCCAAACTTCTTCTATTTAAGAATGATGAAGTCCACAGTGTTCTTGGTTACATTCAATGCTGCAGACATTTTTTGTACCCTTCCCCAGATCTGTGCCTCAACACAATCCTGTTTTGGAGCTCTACGGACAATTCCTTAGGCCTCTTTTATTTTTATTTCACCTTTATTTCCTTTAGTAGTGGTTTGGTTTTTGCTTGGTTTTTGCTCTGTCATGCACTGTGAATTGTGAGACCTTGTACAGACAGGTGTGTGTCTTTCCAAATCATGTTGAATCAATTGAATTTACCACAGGTGGACTCTCGAGGATGATAAATGGAAACAGGATGCACCTGATCTCAATTTCGAGTCTCATAGCAAAGTGTCTGAATACTTACGGTACTTGTCAAAAGTTTGGACACACCTACTCATTCCAGGGGTTTTCTTGGTTTTTACTATTTTCTACATTGTAGAATAATAGTGAAACATCAAAACTATGAAATAACACATATGGATTCATGTAGTAACCAAAAAAGTGTTTACTAAACAAATCAAATTATATTTGCAATTCTTCAAAGTAGCCACCCTTTGCCTTGATGACAGATTTGCACACACTTGGAATTATCTCAACCAGCTTCATGAGGTAGTCACCTGGAATGCATTTCAATTAACAGGTGTGCCTTGTTAAAAGTTATTTTGTGGAATTTATTTTCTGAATGCGTTTGAGCCAATCAGTTGTTATGACAAGGTAGGGGTGGTATTCAGAAGATAGCCCTATTTGGTAAAAAGCCATGTCCACATTATGGCAAAAACAGCTCAAATAAGCAAAGAGAAATGCCATCATTACTTTAAGACATGAAGGTCAGTCAATACGGAAAATTTGAAGTACTTTGAAAGTTTCTTCAAGTGCAGTTGCAACATCAAGCTCTATGATGAAACTGGCTCTCATGAGGACTGCCACAGGACAGGAAGACCCAGAGTTACTTCTGTTGCAGATGATACGTGTATTAGAGTTAACTGCACCTCAGATTGCAGCCCAAATAAATGCTTCACAGAGTTCAAGTAACAGACACATCTCAACATCAACTGTTCAGAGGAGACTGCGTGAATCAGGCCTTCATGGTTGAATTGTTGGAAAGAAACCACTACTAAAGGACACCAATAGGAAGAAGAGACTTACTTTTGCCAAGAAACACGAGCAATGGACAAGTGGAAATATGTCCTTTGGTCTGGAGTCCAAATTGGAGATTTTTTGATTCCAACAGCTGTGTCTTTGTGAGATGCGGTGTTGGTGAACAGATGATATCTGTATGTGTATTTCCCACCGTAAAGCATGGAGGAGGAAGTGTTATGGTGTGATGGTGCTTTGTTGGTGACACTGTCCCGGAGTCACTTCTTCATTGTTGCCGTTGAGACTGGTGTTTTGCGTGTACTATTTCATGAAGCTGCCAGTTGAGGACTTGTGAGGTGTCTGTTTCTCAAACTAGACACTCTAATGTACTTGTCCTCTTGCTCAGTTGGTACCGGGGCCTCCCACTCTTTCTATTCTGGTTAGAGCCAGTTTGCGCTGTTCTGTGAAGGGAGTAGTACACAGAGTTGTGCGAGATCTTCAGTTTCTTGGCAATTTCTCGCATAGAATAGCCTTCATTTCTCAGAACAAGAATAGACTGACGAGTTTCAGAAGAAAGTTCTTTGTTTCTGGCCATTTTGAGCCTGTAATCAAACCCACAAATGCTGATGCTCCAGATAGTCAACTAGTCTAAAGAAGTCCAGTATCATTGCTTCAATTGCTTTAATCAGTACCACAGTTTTCAGCTGTGCTAACATAATTGCAAATGGGTTTTATAATGATTAATTAGCCTTTTAAAATGATGAACTTGGATTAGCTAACACAACGTGCCATTGGAACACAGGAGTGATGGTTGCTGATAATGAGCCTCTGTACGCCTATGCAGATATTCCATTGAAAATCTGCCGTTTCCAGCTACAATAGTCAATTACAACATTAACAATGTCTACACTGTTTCTGATCAATTTTATGTTTTAATTGACAAAAAATGTGCTTTTCTTTCAAAAACAAGGACATTTCAAAGTGACCCCAAACTTTTGAACGTGTGTATGTGTGTGTATATATATATATATATATACACAGTGCCTTGCGAAAGTATTCGGCCCCCTTGAACTTTGCTACCTTTTGCCACATTTCAGGCTTCAAACATAAAGATATAAAACTGTATTTTTTTGTGAAGAATCAACAACAAGTGGGACACAATCATGAAGTGGAACGACATTTATTGGATATTTCTAACTTTTTTAACAAATCAAAAAATGAAAAATTGGGCGTGCAAAATTATTCAGCCCCTTTACTTTCAGTGCAGCAAACTCTCTCCAGAAGTTCAGTGAGGATCTCTGAATGATCCAATGTTGACCTAAATGACTAATGATGATAAATACAATCCACCTGTGTGTAATCAAGTCTCCGTATAAATGCACCTGCACTGTGATAGTCTCAGAGGTCCGTTAAAAGCGCAGAGAGCATCATGAAGAACAAGGAACACACCAGGCAGGTCCGAGATACTGTTGTGAAGAAGTTTAAAGCCGGATTTGGATACAAAAAGATTTCCCAAGCTTTAAACATCCCAAGGAGCACTGTGCAAGCGATAATATTGAAATGGAAGGAGTATCAGACCACTGCAAATCTACCAAGACCTGGCCGTCCCTCTAAACTTTCAGCTCATACAAGGAGAAGACTGATCAAAGATGCAGCCAAGAGGCCCATGATCACTCTGGATGAACTGCAGAGATCTACAGCTGAGGTGGGAGACTCTGTCCATAGGACAACAATCAGTCGTATATTGCACAAATCTGGCCTTTAAGGAAGAGTGGCAAGAAGAAAGCCATTTCTTAAAGATATCCATAAAAAGTGTCGTTTAAAGTTTGCCACAAGCCACCTGGGAGACACACCAAACATGTGGAAGAAGGTGCTCTGGTCAGATGAAACCAACATTGAACTTTTTGACAACAATGCAAAACGTTATGTTTGGCGTAAAAGCAACACAGCTGAACACACCATCCCCACTGTCAAACATGGTGGTGGCAGCATCATGGTTTGGGCCTGCTTTTCTTCAGCAGGGACAGGGAAGATGGTTAAAATTGATGGGAAGATGGATGGAGCCAAATACAGGACCATTCTGGAAGAAAACCTGATGGAGTCTGCAAAAGACCTGAGACTGGGACAGAGATTTGTCTTCCAACAAGACAATGATCCAAAACATAAAGCAAAATCTACAATGGAATGGTTCAAAAATAAACATATCCAGGTGTTAGAATGACCAAGTCAAAGTCCAGACCTGAATCCAATCGAGAATCTGTGGAAAGAACTGAAAACTGCTGTTCACAAATGCTCTCCATCCAACCTCACTGAGCTCGAGCTGTTTTGCAAGGAGGAATGGGAAAACATTTCAGTCTCTCGATGTGCAAAACTGATAGAGACATACCCCAAGCGACTTACAGCTGTAATCGCAGCAAAAGGTGGCGCTACAAAGTATTAACTTAAGGGGGCTGAATAATTTTGCACGCCCAATTTTTCAGTTTTTGATTTGTTAAAAAAGTTTGAAATATCCAATAAATGTCGTTCCACTTCATGATTGTGTCCCACTTGTTGTTGATTCTTCACAAAAAAATACAGTTTTATATCTTTATGTTTGAAGCCTGAAATGTGGCAAAAGGTCGCAAAGTTCAAGGGGGCCGAATACTTTCGCAAGGCACTGTGTATATATATATATATATATATATATATTCTAATGAGTAAATAAAATAATGAAGATATCATTTGTATTGTTGATATTTACTATTTTCTTCCTTAATTTTCCTAAGCTTCAAGACACATTGATACAAAGAGAGGAGGAACTGGCAAGACTGCAAGAGGAAAATAACAATTTAAAGGAATTCTTAAACTCCTCATGTGTAAAAGCCTTGGAGGAAAAAACGAAGGTAATTACTTCATGGATGAATTGGTTGATTAATTTCATCTGAGTTTCTCTAAAGGTTCATCTCTAAACATAGCATAGTAAATAAGGTTGCCCTTTGGAAAGCCTGCAACCAATGTTCACTCTAAACTGCGCGTGTCCCCCTGGCGCGCAGCAGACCCGAGACTGCCACGCCGCTCCCCTTGGACTGCGGGGTAGAAGAAATGCAGTATCAGCCCATGGAGAGAGAGGCACGAGATTGAACTTCACTCAACTTTCTAGATTTTTTTTTGTTAGTTAACACTGTCAACGTTTCCATTTACTGTGGCAATTGTGATCAAATCAACACAATATTAGTGTTGACATGCTCTACACAGACCGGTTCGGCATAACCAATCAGAACTGCAGTAGGCTTATTTAAGCAATTAGGCCCGAGGGGGTGTGGTATATGGTTAATATACCACAGCTAAGGACGGTTCCTATGCACAACGCAATGCGGAGTGCCTAGACACAGCTCTTAGCCGTGGTATATTGGCAATATACCACAAACCCCCGAGCAAATATTGCTATTTTATACTGGTTACCAAGATAATTAGAGTAGTAGAAATACATGTTTTGTCATACCCATGGTATACAGTCTGATATACCACGGCTGTCAGCCAATCAGCATTCAGGGCTTGACCCACCAAGTTTATAAATGCAATTAAACCATTACCATATATGGATCTGTGCCATTTACTCTGAACTGGACTGTTTAAAGCATGAGTGGTCTTGAGTGGATGCGCTTGTTTTGAGATCAAAGTGAGAGTAGCATGTAGCCACGTGTGCACATTTTGTTAATATCCTTTGTTAGTTTGTGGGTTATTAGCCCAGTTATAGATAATTTGTAGTCAGCAATAGGGGAGTGATTGCTTCTTACAAGAGCACAAAACGTGTACATTTCTAGACTTCTTTGAAAAGTCAGGTAAAGAGCTTTTTTGTTTTTAAAGGGACAGTGGTGTATTTTGAGACAGGCTTCAATAAGCTAAGTAGCCAATAGGCAGAGGGTAGCATAATTTGTCTGATTCTCTTAAATAATGGCATGGGAATAATAATGCATTTAATTTTGTAAAGTGGTTTCTTGCATCAAACACAACCACATTTTCAGTCACCTCCTTGTCTGAAGGACAAGTGGATAAACAGGTTTATGTGAAGTCCTGCATGTTTTTTCAAAAGTCTCATGGAACGTAGGCCTACATTGAACACAACACATTGGCTGCTACTGTAGGCTGAATTATAGAACAGCTATTTCCATGTTCAAATGTTATGGGATGCTTTTTCTCCATTGTTTTAGTAGGTAGGCCACTATTAACTGTAACTTAAAGCAGGTACAGCCTCAGTGTTCACAACATTCAAGTTTGTGCTCAGTAGACCTGAAGTTTGGTCAGTGCCCAACATTTTTTGGGGGAATATTGCCTGCAACATGATGGTGCATTTACTTCATATTCCCACTTTACAGAGGTGTAGTTTCTCTCAAACCGTCTCTTTCACTTCTTCCTCCTTTTCCATAGAGCCTTCTCTCTGCTCAGAGTGGCGATGGGAGGAGGAACCGGAAGCGGAATTCTGAAATCCAGAATCTGCATGGTGTTGGAGAATTCCGGAACCTCAGTGCCAGTCAGCTGCTCCTTGGTTCTCAGGTGAAACGGACCTGCCGGAACTTGTCCATGGAGTTTTGTCCCGAAGAGGAGCTAGCCTGTATCGATTCTGTGGACCTGTGGATCTTGCAGACCTTGGGCCTGAAGGACGAGGATACCATCGATACATCATCCACTGAATACAGCTTCAACTGCTCCATTAGCTCCCTCACCAAATGCAGCTCTGTCACAGACACCTCTGGTGACTACTGCCAAACAACCGATCACAAAAATACAGCTTATGACTCAAATGCTGATGGCCTGTGCAATGGTGCCAGTATAGGACATTCCAATGATTACTGCTTTAACACCAACAGTGACTACAGTCTCTCTACAGACTCAGGCTCTGACTTCACTGGAACTGTGCTGTCTGTCCTATACAGCCCTAGCATAGAAGTCCCCCCCAATTTCCATGTTACCCCTTATGAACCCCCACTGCCCCAATCGTTTAACACTCTCTCGCCACCTGATCCAATACAGTCATTCAGGCCCATCTTAGCCACCTCACCCAAACTGTCTCAAGACAGGAGTCCCGGGCTGCACCACACTCCCAGCCTGCACTGCCATAGCCTCTCCAATCCCATAGGGGGTGACGTGATGAATACCCCATTGTCTACCCCACGTAGCCAGACAGAGCTGGCCTTCAGCGTGTCCCTAAACCCTTCCAGCAGCGTCAGACTCAAGACACACAGCTTTCCTCAGGGACAGGCCTTCGTCCGCAAGAACACCCAGGGAGGCTGGAACTTTACCTGGGTCCCCAAACAAGGCCCGTAAGCCTCATTTATGCCCTACGTACGTACAAACACAAGCTCTACAATTAGCTATGCAAAATGCAGACCCTAAGTAGTTGGATAGCAAAAACATGTTAACCCTACTTTGAGTGTCAATGATGATAGCAGAGATGACGGTAAGAAGTTCCTGTATAGGGACCAGAGTTTTTCATGGTCAGGTCAATTGGATAGGAAAAATGTGTGACCCTAGCTATTATCCTACCCCCCTTCTACAGACCAGAAACAGAGCCTGTCATCCAACCAGAGCTCAATCAAACCAACCGATCTTGACTTGATTCAGCAGCCCTAGTGCCAGGAATGCAAAGTGTTCCCATGTTGAAACATTTAATGTGTCTGAAGGTAGAACTCCGCCTACCCAGCAGGTCCAGATAACAAATCAAGTGCACCTATTAGGCCTACCGCTGGCCAATCAGATCACTCAGATCAGTGTCTGCACAATTTGTTTGAACGCACAGCAAAGTTGATAATGTGATATTTCAAAACTATTTTGATAATGTGATATTTCAACACTATTAAAACCATGATTAGAGAGAGACTCAACAAATACAGCATAGAGCAACTTTTTTAATGAGTAAGTTCATGTTTAAGTTGTTATTCAGCACCGTCAACACTTATACTTTTTATAAGCCATAAAATGTGTGTTGTCCCTACTTCCACTCACGCTACAACCAGCACTGCAGCTGGAATGAATGAGTATAGCAAAGTGTTTCAATGAACTTATGTTTTTATTATTTTTGGCTTGTCTTTTTTAATATCGTGGAATATTTCACTTTCTTTTTTCTTTTTTTGTCATAGGAGTAACAACATGCATTGATGCATGAGGCAGAAATAATACTGTGTGACTTATGTTTTGCCATCAGCTTATAAGAATATTTGGAAGATAAATACACAACGCAGAGGACGAGAGGACTAGAATGAATGATCAATAGGGAATTCTCAATGGAAATAGTTGGTTTTCAGTTCAACAGCTGTTTAGAATCTGTGTAATGTCAGTCCTGAACTCAGAGCTACGTGTCCCATGTTTTCATTGGTTTGTACATTGAGTCTAGAACAGGATACTTGTTATTTGACCATTGGCCCAGTTGTACTGCAAGGACTTCTGATTGGTCAACCCCAGGCTAGGGTGGGGGGTTATAAGTGGCATCCTGTTTCTTTGTTCTGTGGAGAAAAACTGAGGACAGGGAAGACTGAACGTCTACTTCTAATGCATAACATCTATGATTTGTCCTTCTCAAATAAATCTATTTTCTCACCCTGATTTGCTTTGGGGTCTGTGTTATTGAAGAATAACATCAACTGCTAACAAGCTGGAAGACTGTGTCCCCTTTTCTCAGCGGAGAGAGGAGGAACTGTGATTTGGTGAAGGTGTAGGCTACATTACATGGATTTATTAGACTTTTTAAACTGTAGATGTTCCAAAGGTCTGCATCAGTGGCTTGTAGGTTATGTGTGGATGCCAGTAGATGCTAAATGGGTTTATGTTAATTAACTTCTTCGGGCTAGGGGGCAGTATTTGGAGGTTTGGATGAATGCGGTGCCCAAAGTAAACTGCCTGTTGCTCAGGCCCAGAAGCTAGGATATGCATATAATTGGTAGTGTTGGATAAAAAACACTCTAAAGTTTCCATAACTGTTAAGATAATGTCTGTGAGTATAACAGAACTGATATGGCAGGCAATCCATCCAGAAATGTCTTCCCAGCTCACCCTTGATTACTATGGCTGTCAATGGGAATATAAAAGGAATACCTCCCAGATTGCAATTCCTAGGGCTTCCACTAGATGTCAACCGTCTTTAGAAAGAGTTTCAGGCTTGTTTTTTGAAGAATGAGCTAGAATTTGTAGTTTTAGATAGTGGCTCCCATTTTGGCTGTAGTGTTTGTTGCGTGTTCCGGTGAGAGCGCGTACTTCGTTATTTATCTCCGGTAATGGTCTCCAGTATTCTCCGTCTTAAATTTGATCGTTTATTTACATATTAGGGTACCTGAGGATGGATTAGGATCGTTGTTTGATATTTTATGGAGAAGTTTATTGGTAATTTATGGGATTCATTTGTATGCATTTTGAACGAGGGAAACCGGTGGATTACTGAGACTAGCGTGCCAATGAAACTGACTTTTTTGGGATATAAAGAAGGACTTTATCGAACAAAAGGACCATTTGTTATGTAGCTGGGATCCTTGTGATTGCAACCAGATGAAGATCTTCAATGGTAAGTGAATTATTTTATCTCTATTTCTGACTTTTGTGACGCCTCTGCTTGGTTGGAAAATGTATGTAATGCTTTTGTGGGTGGGGCGCTGTCCTCAGATAATCGCATGGTGTGCTTTCGCCGTAAAGCCTTTTTGAAATCTGACAAAGCGGCTGGATTAACAAGAAGTTAAGCTTTTAAAACGGCCCTTTTGTGAGGCTCATCCGGGAACTAGTTCTGTACAATGGTGAGTGGTGGGGTCAATAAACCAGAATTGGAGGGTCCTCCATCATCGTTTAAATCTCTAGTTTGATAAACTTTTTGGCTTCCCAGTAGATTACAACCACAATGGCCAGAGTTGCGGATAAAACTCTTAACAGTATGTTGCTTCGCTCAATGAGAATAGCCTATGCAGCTGCCACTACCTCAAATATGTTGACACATTTACGCTGACATCACTCCCAGTATACCGGAGCAAGACTGAATGTAATGAAACAACTATACTCTATACTGGGCTCTTCTCTGCTCTTCTCTGCATTCAAGCAGCCCTTGAAAATAAATGACAATAGCGATAGGTAGGCTGTGTTTATATTTTTTACAGTCTTTGGTTTATAGCTGTGGATAGGCACTCATGTGTGGTCGAGAATAGGGGGTTGTGGTCGAGAATAGGGGGTTGTGGTCGAGAATAGGGGGTTTCAGCACCTCATGAAAGTGCTCGAGCCACGTTACGAATTTCACTCTTGCACCCATTTCAGCAAACAGGTAGTACCCGCTCTATACAAGCAAGCCAAAGACTAAGTTTTCAATGAATTAGCCAATGCACCCAGTATTGATGTAACGATCTTCTTCATCTGATGAGGAGTAGGAAAGATCGGACCAAAACGCAGCGTGGTAAGTGTCCATTTTAATGAAACATAACTGAACACTGAATACAAAATAACCAAAGTGAAACAACGAAAATTGAAACAGTCCTATCAGGGGACAAAACAAAGACAGGAAACAGGAAACAACTACCCACAAATACCAGGTGGGAACAGGCTACCTAAGTAAGGTTCTCAATCAGAGACAACAAATGACAGCTGCCTCTGACTGGGACCATACCAGGCCAAACACAGAAATACAAAACATAGAACAAAACAGAATGCCCACCCCAACTCACGCCTTGACCAACCCAACATAGAGACCTAAAAAAGGAACTAAGGTCAGGACGTGACAGTACCCCCCCCTCAGACCCCACTCCACCTTAGTCTTGGCCCACTTCTGTGGCGCCTCTGGAGTGGCGACCCTCGCCGCTGACCCCGGACTGGGGACCCTTACAGCGGGCCTCGAATAGGAGGGAGACTCCAGCGGCGCCGGACAGGAGGGCGGCACCGCCGGAGTCTCCCTCCTATTCGGGGCCCGCTCTAAGGGTCCCCAGTCTGGGGTCAGCGGCGAGGGTCGCCACTCCACACCTGGCTATCAGCGAAGTCTTATCTGGCAGCAAAACAGTTCACTCATTTACTGCCTTTTAAAAAACATAGCTGACATGGCTGACTTGCTTGAACAAATTATTTTTTTACTGACAATTGAGATGTACAAACTATGGCATAAGGGGACGACGAGCAGATAAGAGGCAATCTGTAATTTCGATGAAGACATTAATGAGAGAGCTAGGACGAACGTAGTCAATATAACTATCTGTTCAGCACTTTTGAAATTTACAGCGACAGAATTCAGAACATGGGCCGTTCTTACAGTATTCTTCCTGTACACCAAGTCAGAGTCGTAAGATAAATAAAGGAGGCATATAAGCAATGACAGTTCTTACACTATTAGACCATGACATTTCTCCAAAACAGGCTATAGGCTACATGTGCACCACCGAGTCAGAACAGTAGGCTAAATGATGAGGGGAAAAGGGACCAAATTATTAGGGTGAGGCACATGGGCTACTAACAGCTTATGACACAACATCCACTTACTATTACTAGCTACAGTATACATATCTCCCTGGCATATTACATTATTTGTGCAGCAGCATACAATACATTTTTGGACTCACCTTGTGCTGTGCCCAGTCCTTCTTGGGCAAATGTTCTCATCAAACTTTGTCATAAAAGTCTGGCATTCTTTGGATTTAAGCTGCTTTCAAGACAACTGGGAACTCGGAAAAAAACAAGGATGAATCATGATGTTATTGATCTTCAGGTTGGAGCTCTAAAAAGAGGCCAGAGTTCCCGACTTGGAATTGCAAGTTGGATGACTGTTCTAATTGTATTTTCCCAGTTGGAGCTGTTTTTTTCAGAGTTCCTGGTTGTCTCTCTGAATTCTGAGATTTCCCAGTTCCAAGTTTCCAGTTGCTTTGAAAGCAGCAGAAGTCATGTTGGAATGACAGCATGGCCAATGTTGAATGTTTATCATTTTAAGCTTGGAAAAGAGACCCTTAAACCCAGACATGGACCACACATCCACTCCACTGAATAGCAGGCTAGTGATTGCTTTGCAATGCTTGTAGTTAGCCACTGATTCCTTCCAAACCACTCATTGTAGAATTTGCGATTTCCAACTTGTTGTGTAATGTTTATGTCCAATTGCTGATGAGCACGATACGTTTTATCTATCATTTCTCTTCATAATTTCTCTTTACCAGTAGATTGTCGACTTGATTCATGATGATGACTGCTAGCTTGCTAGCTAAGATTTTGAAAGTATGATGTTGACATGATCAGTCCAATCAAAGCTACTGTAGATAGGTGATTTAATGTCATTTTATCTGTGGCCAATGACCTTGAGCCTTCTTGGATGGGCACTTCTAATGTAACTCTATGGCAGCACCCAAGGGGCTTGAGATATTGAGCTCTCCCAGTAGATTTTGCGGTGATGTAGTGTTCCCATGAGTGACAGAACACTGAGCCAATCACGGCGCAACTAGAGAACATTACCAACCTCTATGCTCTGATTCTGTGCTTCCAACTTTGTGGCAACAGTTTGTGGAAAACCAAGATGGCGGACTGAACTCAGCTATGTAGACCACCTCAAGATAAAAACGTAATATTCAATATCGGTAAATTAGACTAAATATTAGCACTACAAAATCTGGTGGGTAATAACTTTCAATCTGGATAACAAAACAAATCAGAAGACTAGAGAAATGTATCGACAAATATTACGAAAACAAGCAACACCCAAACATGACGGAGAGTAAGACTGGAACCTATTTCAAAATGAAAACATGACTTCTACAGACACAGATGATTTAATATTTTCACCACTGGGAATGGTAAAGGTTGAAACCGATCTTTTAATATCAATAAATGACAAACTGGGCATACTTGAACTAGTCAGTAAGGATATAAAAGATTTGAAGGCAAGCCTCAAGATGAGTGACGAAAAAGCTGCGACATTGGAGAAAGACACAAACAAGCTAAAGGTTCAGTCAATAAGATTGAAACCGAAGTTAATGAACTTAAATGAACATTGTTCTGAGAGAAGCCTTACTTGACATACTGACTAAATCCATGAGAGAGAATCTGGCACTTACAGGTATCCAAGCGAAAGAAGGAGAAGTTCCTGAATGTGTAGTTAGAGAGTTCCTCCTGCCAGAGTCTCCCGCCAGTTCGGCGCTGCCAGAGTCGCCCTTCACTCAGGCGCTGCCAGAGTCGTCCGGCGCTGCGCTGCCAGATTCGCCCGCCTGTCCGGCGCTGCCAGAGTCGTCTGGAGCTGCCAGAGTCGCCCGCCTGTCCGGCGCTGCGCTGCCAGAGTCGCCCGCCTGTCCAGCGCTGCCAGAGTCGCCCGGCGCTGCCAGAGCGGCCCTAGTAACCCTAGGTGTAAAATAGTAAATAATGGCTACATCTCAGAAAGTTTAAAACTGTCTAGAGGAGTAAAACAAGGTTGTCCACTATCGGCATATCTATTTATTATTGCCATCAAAATGTTAGCTGTTGAAATTAGACCCAACAATAATATTAAGGGATTAGAAATCCGTGGCTTAAAAACTAAGGTGTCATTGTACGCTGATGAGTCAGGTTTTCTTTTAAAAGCACAATTAGAATCCCTCCACAGCCTCATAGAGGAGCTAGATACTTTTGCTAACCTCTCTGGATGAAAACCAAATTATGATAAATGCACAATATCTTATTTATTGGATCACTAAAAAACTTTTACATTACCGTGTAGTTTACCAATAAAATAGTCTGACGGGGATGTGGACATACTCGGTACACATGTCCCGAAAGAAAGAAATGATCTCACTACAACACATTTTTATAGAAAGTTAGCAAAAATAGATAAGATCTTGCTACCTTGGAAAGGAAAATACCTGTCTATTTGTGGAAAAATCACCCTGAGTAACTCTAGTCATTTCCAGTTTACCTATTTGCTTATGGTTTTGCCTACACCTAGTGACCTGCTTTTTAAATTATATGAACCAAAAATATTCAATTTTATTTGGAACGGCAAGCCAGACAAAAGTAAAAGGGCCTATTTATATAATGAATATGAATCGGAAGGCAGAAATGATTAAATATTAAAGCATTAGACCTCACACTAAAGGCATCAGTCATATAAAAGTTATACTTATATCTGAAATGGTTCTCTAGTAAATTAGTAAGAATGTCTCACCCCATGTTCAAGAATGGCCTTATGCCCTTTATTCAGATTACAACTGCTCACTTTCAGTTATTTGAAAACAAAATAATTTCCAAAATATCGTTATTTTTTAAACAAGCCTTAGAAAGTTGGTTGCAATTTCAGTGTAATCCACCTGAAAAGACAGAGCAAATACAACAAATATTGTGGTTAAACTCAAATATACTCATTGATAAAACTTATTTTTCAATAACATTTTGAAAGAGGTACCATTGTTGTAAATGGTATCATAAATAGGACATACAGCTAACACAGACATATGGAAATGTCTGCTCTACCCAAAATTACAACCAACTAATTGCAGCGTTTCCACAAAAATGATAGAGGCAAGTGGAAGGGGGAGAAAGTAAGGAACTTGTCTGTCGGCCCTGCATTAAAGACCAAAAATGTTTAAAGAAAATTGTGATAATTAAAAATATTTAAATTTCCTTTAAGGACCAAAAAAATGACAGCTGTGCCATATGAATTGCAAAATAGTTGGGAAGAGATTTTCGATGTACCGATTCCATGGCACACGGTTTATGAATTGACACGCAAAACGACGCTGGATTCAAAACCTAGAATTTTTCTATTTGAAATATTATACAAAATTATTGCAACCAATAGAATGTTATATATATATATGGGGGATACAATCCTCCCAGCTCTGCAGAGTTTTCTGCGAGGAGGCAGAGTCATTAGATAATTTATTTTTGTACTGTCCATATGTAACTCGTTTTTGGTCACAGGTCCAGGAATGGCTGAAGATTGCAACATTTACCTAGAACTAACGCTGCAGATAGCAATACTGAGTGATTTGAAAAGTCCTTATCAATTGATCAATAATATAATTATTTTAGCAAAAATGTTTCTTTAATTAACAAGAAGCTATGAAAAAATAAAAGGTTCAGGAATTCTGTGAAGCATCACAGCACAGTTGAAAAATATATGGCAAATCGAAATCCAAAATGGATGATGTTGAGAGATAGATGGGAGGGGTTGAATGGAGCTGAAGGGTGGGACTAATAACAAGGTAACCAATGTAAAACATACACGGTCTGTAAAATGTATATAGGTTCAGATATTGTGACTTAGCACAGTTACAAATAGAAATCAAACTGGATGGACATCAGAAATAGAGGAAGGACTAAAAAGAAACAAAATAAAACCATTATAAAATGGATTGTTTGTAAAGTGTGTATAATATGTATAAACTGAAAGTAGAAGCCTAAGTGTTATTGTTTATTAGGTTACTCCAATTGGAGGAGGGGTGGTAGGGTTTGCGGGGGGAAATAAAGGTATTGTAGCAGGCTTAAGGGTGTGGGGTTTCCACGTCACCAAGTTCAATAACAAAACAGGCACCAGTAGCACAAATAGACTGCAAATGGAAAGTTTATTAGGGGTTTTGGTACACTGGGGAAGAGGGGGAAATGCACCTCACAGTCCACAAGCCGTTCTCATTGTCCATTCCATTTTCCAGTGGTACTCCTCACACTCAGGTCCTCAGCCAATCCGGTACACAAATAGGATACTCTGACAGTCCAGGTCACAAAGTCACACCGCTACTTTTCTCACTTTTCATACCACTCTTGGTTCTCCCCCACTCTGGGCAGGCTGCCTCCTCTTTTATTGCCAAGCATTCCTTGGCTTAATGAAGGACAGTCTTGCCTCGTTGGAGCAGGAAGTCCATATAAGGCTTGGGGGTGGAGCCAGCAACGTGGAAGATATCTCTCCTCAATTACCACTCCCCTCACTTCTCCCCGCAATTTGCCACAGTATATTAAAAAAGTGTGTATATGTATGAATTTTAAAAAGTGTGTACATTATATATATATATATATATATATACACAGTGCCTTGCGAAAGTATTCGGCCCCCTTGAACTTTGCGACCTTTTGCCACATTTCAGGCTTCAAACATAAAGATATAAAACTGTATTTTTTTGTGAAGAATCAACAACAAGTGGGACACAATCATGAAGTGGAACGACATTTATTGTATATTTCAAACTTTTTTAACAAATCAAAAACTGAAAAATTGGGCGTGCAAAATTATTCATCCCCCTTAAGTTAATACTTTGTAGCGCCACCTTTTGCCTGCGATTACAGCTGTAAGTCGCTTGGGGTATGTCTCTATCAGTTTTGCACATCGAGAGACTGACATTTTTTCCCATTCCTCCTTGCAAAACAGCTTGAGCTCAGTGAGGTTGGATGGAGAGCATTTGTGAACAGCAGCAAAAATGTCAGTCTTCCCACAATAAGTTGGGTGAATTTTGGCTCATTCCTCCTGACAGATCTGGTGTAACTGAGTCAGGTTTGTAGGCCTCCTTGCTCGCACACACTTTTTCAGTTCTGCCCACAAATGTTCTATAGGGTTGAGGTCAGGGCTTTGTGATGGCCACTCCAATACCTTGACTTTGTTGTCCTTAAGCCATTTTGCCACAACTTTGGAAGTATGCTTGGGGTCATTGTCCATTTTAGAAAACCCATTTGTGGGTTCCTGACGGGCGTCTTGAGATGTTGCACATAATCCACATCATTTTCCTGCCTCATGATGCCATCTATTTTGTGAAGTGCACCAGTCCCTCCTGCAGCAAAGCACCCACACAACATGATGCTGCCACCCCCGTGCTTCATGGTTGGGATGGTGTTCTTCGGCTTGCAAGACTCCCCCTTTTTCCTCCAAACATAACGATGGTCATTATGGCCAAACAGTTCTATTTTGGTTTCATCAGACCAGAGGACATTTCTCCAAAATGTACAATCTTTGTCCCCATGTGCAGTTGCAAACCGTAGTCTGTCTTTTTTTATGGCAGTTTTTGAGCAGTTGCTTCTTCCTTGCTGCACGGCCTTTCAGGTTATGTCGATATAGGACTCCTTTTACTGTGGATATACATTATATACTTTTGTACCTGTTTCCTCCAGCATCTTCACAAGGTCCTTTGCTGCTGTTCTGGGATTTCGTACGTTCATCTCTAGTAGGCAGAACACGTCTCCTTCCTGAACGGTATGATGGCTGAGCGGTCCCATGGTGTTTATACTTGCGTACTGTTGTTTGTACAGATGAACATGGTACATTCAGGCGTTTGGAATATCTCCCAAGGATGAACCAGACTTGTGGAGGTCTACAATCTTTTTTTCTGAGGTCTTGGCTGATTTCTTTTGATTTTTTTGTATGTAAACTTCCGACTTCAACTGTAACCTTTTGACAAGGTTTATATCACAACTAAAGTGGCCAAATAACATCTTAAAATGAAGCCCATTAATCTGCTTTAATCCGCTTTACAATGGGTGTAGCGCCTAACATCTTATAATAAAAGCATTACATGCACAATCTCATTTGTGGTCCCTTTTGAGAATGGTGTTTTCCTGGTAATGGTGTTTTCCTGGTAATACTGCTGTGTGCACATTGCTGCGCTTGTAATATGAAGAAATAGCCTAATAGTTTATCAACATATTAAGCTAAACTTTCTCATCTGCTGCATCAGGCTCATTGCTTAAAACAGTATTTTGATGCTAGAGGTTGGATTAATTTGAGATCTCTCTTATCCCACATCTGTCCCGGACTATGTTTGGAATATTTATTTCTCGCAAAGAATAGAATAGGTCAACTTTTGTACTATGGGACATAGACATGCTTTTACTGTTTGTTAGGCCTACTCATCTTGTTGGCTGACGAAAAGTAAATGTGGACAGTTCTTCCAATAGATTCAATATTGGAATTGGATAAGGACGCGCACAGTTGTGTCCCGGATGTGAGAAAGATCTGATCACGTGACTGAAAGCCATGTGATTGAGAGGTGCTTTGGCATACAGCAGGGAGAAAGGCCACTGGCCGCAAAAGGCATGGATTTTTAGGGGGATTAGGGCCACACAAAGGGGATGCAGCCGGGAAATTTGAGGCATTATTAAGTGCTTGTGAAATTGTGAATGAGAGACTGAGGAAGTGTGTACACCGTGCGCAAAAAACAAAGCAGAACTCGTGCCTTTCATGCTACTTTTTTCTAATCTTTAGTCGCATCATGCAGCCTTAAATATCAAAACATATAGCCCAACATTTGTATCACAACTAAAGTTACATAAATAACAATAATTTAAGCATATACTGTAGGAGTACCTGTGTCTTTGTTAATCGCTCAACACAGAATAGCTGTGCACTACCTCAAACCGTTTGGAGAAAATATCCTTATTTATTAGACTTTAAAATGTAGATGTTCCAAAAGTCCAGCAGAGACCGGCAGTTATTTGCTTGACAATCAACAGCTGACAAAATGTAATGACCGCCACAGCCCTAGCTGCACAGCTCAATGCAGGGGTCGCTGAGTTGAGTAAGTTTGAGGGGTGAATGTAGCACATGGGGATGTGTGAAACTTCTTAGCCTGAAGTGTCCCAACTTGTGTCAGTGAATAGGTAGCTTTTCGCGTTTTTCCTTCCTAGTAAGACGCTTCAGGAGGGCGGTCACGTGTGCTAGCAAGCCAGAGGTCCCAAGTTCGCGCCAGGTATTGGCCGAATTGGGAGGAAGTGGTACTTGCTAAGAAAGCAGTGTGACGTCCTTTACAGATTGAAATGACATATAGAGGAAAGATAGAGCAGTGAGTGTGCTGAAATAGCAGTGGGCTGGATTCAAACCCATGCTGCAGCAGTATATTTGATCGGGAGGCATTGGTTTAGATAGCTCTACCACCTTAGGTCACTCCAGGCCAACCTTTAAAGCTCTGTTACAGGGGTGACCTATCATGCTACGTTAACTAAGCTCACTACGGCACCTGTCTCTCCACACTTTCCACAAGCTTTTTGTTCCCCTATACTAAAAAACAAGAGATAACCAGAAGCTCCTGGGAGAGATACGCACACTGATCCACCCACCTAGATAACGATGGGCCGCGCCTCCTGGACAGCCAGAGACGGGATACATAACCCCCTCTCGGGCTAAGGGAAAGTTACCAGCGTTAGCCATGGTGGTGCCTGAGCGGGTGGTCTATCCTTAATGACAAGGTAAAGTCCCCTACAGATGTCTACCAGATTGGGTTGGGTTGGTAAAGCGTATGAAAGGCAGACAGACCCTGAGACAGGAAGCTTGGCTGGCTAACCCACAGTCAGTCCATTGTTTCCTGGCAAAGGATCGGGCAGGCAAAGGGGTCATTAGGTGGGCCTACCCTGCTGAAACTCAATGTGGCTCCCAGTGTTTCTGAGGATGGGGATCAGGTTGTCAATTTTCATCTAGCTGACAGCCTTGCTAGCTGCTCTAACTATATCATCATCGCTGGCGTTGACTGACGTTAGTTAGACTCACGTATACTAATTTGCCTATTGCAGATGTTTTTAAATGAGAGAATGAATTGAACATTTTAACCTAACATTATAACCTAACAAATCTTCAACAATAAATTAGAATTAGACACTCAGGGCGGGTTTCCCGGACACAGATTAAGCCTTAAACGTTATTTTAGCGGTAATCGCGGTTAACCCAGAACTAAAATCTTGCATAATTTGGTCAGCTGCGTGAAGTTCTGGGTCTATACGCATTAGAAATGTTGAGTTCCGGTTTGTCAAGTCTCCACCCTCGCAAAAGGAAACTCAGCCAAAGTCCCCAGTTTGTCATGCCTTGATCTGTTTCACCTGTCCTTGTGCCTGTCTCCACCCCCATCCAGGTGTCGCCCATCTTCCACACTTATACCCTGGTTATTTATACCTGTGTTTTCTGTCTGTCTGTGCCAGTTCGTTTTGTTTGTTCAAGTCAACTAGCGGTTTGTCTCAACACTTGCTTTTCCCCAGTCTCTCTTTTCTCGGACTCCTGGTTTTGACTCTTGCCTGTCCTGACTCTGAGCCCGCCTGCCTGCCGTCCTGTGCCTTTGCCCCTACTCTGGATTACCGACCTCAACCCGACCTGACCCTGGGCCTGCCTGCCGTCCTGTACCTTGGCTACTCTGGATTATCGACTCCTGCCTGCCTTGACCTGTCGTTTTCCTGCCCCTTTTGTTGCAATAAACATTGTTACTTCAACACAGTCTGCACTTGGGTCTTACCTGATACAGTTAGTAAGTAGGAATGGTATGACGTGTTATTTATGACTGGGAGTCTACAGTCTGAGACAGACAAAAGGTTTATTTCAGGGGTGTATTCACTAGAAACAAATGTTGTCATAGTTGGATGACAACAACAGTCAGTTCCATTGATCTTGGTACCCTGTGGTCTCTCTTGTGTCTAGTTTAGCGTTTATCATGATTTAGCATGAGGCTGAAATGAGAACTGCTAGGCCTACTATAGGTCTGTTTTTCTGGTTATATTTGTTTTTCATAACTGATGGTTATCTCATAGGCTGCTGTTTTCTAGCTCACTGACATCACAGCTAACCTGTGAACAGAAATCTGGACAAATCATTATGCTGTAGTAGAGAACTATATTGAAGAACATATGTGGCCTCATTTACGGTTACAATACTGAAGGCCGATTTGCTCCAGCTCTGCGCTGAATGTTATTCAAACAAGTTTGTTTTCCTGCTAGCTGGATTAGGTACCCTGTATTCATAGGCCTTGCAGATTTGTGTTTGCAGCTTTTGTCTGGATTCTGGAATGAATCAATTCTTTACTGGCGAATGAGAACACGGCTGGTTGAGTGAGGCAATAAATAGGTCACTGTGGTTTGGGTAGGAAGCCAGTACAAACAGTATTGCAGGCTTGGTAGCCTAATGCTACAAACATTCATCACTGCAAACAGAGAGAACTACAGACATGATGGTGATTGTAGTGATGACGAGCGTAGTTATTGGGGACTTCTCTTTTTAAAAGTTTATTGCCATAACACAATCACATGTCTTGAAGTGAATCTTGTCGAAGGTCTGTCCTCTTATGATTATCAAAGTCAGTCAATGATCCTCTTGTCTTGGGATGTGAGGTTAATGTGCAACAACTCCCTGGGAGACTCTTGGACAATAGCTGTGTTAAGGATGTGTTTTGTGACATTGTGTTGGAAAATATATAATTTGAAATTCAATCAAATTCAGCTACTACAATATACTACTATAGATTTGAAAGTAAAGCCTTACTATTTAAAAAAAAAAAAATGGTGTGTGTGTGAATTTTACCCCTTTTTCTCCCCAATTTCGTGGTATCCAATTGTTTTTTAGTAGCTACTATCTTGTCTCATCGCTACAACTCCCGTACGAGCTCGGGAGAGACGAAGGTTGAAAGTCATGCGTCCTCCGATACACAACCCAACCAAGCCGCACTGCTTTAGCGCGCACTGCGCCCGGCCCGCCACAGGAGTCGTTGGTGCGTGATGAGACAAGGATATCCCTACCGGCCTAACCCTCCCTAACCCAGACAACGCTAGGCCAATTGTGCGTCGCCCCACGGACCTCCCGGTTGCGGCCGGTTACGACAGAGCCTGGTGGCACAGCTGGCGCTGCAGTACAGCGCCCTTAACCACTGCGCCACCCGGGAGGCCTCATTACCTTACTATTTTAACCTAGGCCTGGTTTTCACACATGCCCATTTCGGAATCAGAATGTCAGAAAACCCACAAACCACAACAAGGGCTGATAACAAGTGGTACATTCATTCCTGTTTACCTTTCTCTTTGTCCTCTACCACTTCAGAGTAAAGTAAAGAGTGAGTAACTAACAGGCCTAGTGTATTTACATGTAACCCCACGTAGTCTCTTTAACGCCATTCGTTCTTATATTATGTATCGTTGTCATCTGTGAAAGCTGGGGGCTTTGCCCAGGGCATGGGTCAGGTGATAGATATAGACCCAATGGTTACCTCACAGTGAGATGAGGGTGTGTCGCTATCACTCCGTGTGTATCCTGCCGGGAGGGAGAATGTGGAGGGTGGGTATAATTGAGCTCATGACAGGACCTCTAGCCTATGTCTGGAGGATGTTTACTCTCAGATATGGTCTAATATGACATGTTGAAATATGATAGACATCACAGCTGCTCACAGGCAAATTTTGTTAAACACGAAAAGTCAGTATAAGATTGGTATTTTTACGAGCATTGTTACAATGCACACTGTACAGTCTTTTTCATGCTAAGGTTATTAACCAGTGTCCATAGAGGCACTGTCAGAGACATAGCCTAGGCCTGTTGCACCCTGCTGGTGTCACCATAGGGGACTAAGCCCTTGGGAACTATTATATCTAACATCTCTAAAGTACTCTCTAACAGGCTCACATGGGGCACTGCCCTGTTGATCTGTTTCACCACAGCTGTCGGCTTAGCATAACTAGACTGGGGCTTGCACAAACCCTGACATTTAACAGCCATGCAAGGCAGTCCAACAAGTGTTGCAATGTTTCCTCTACCATGTCTCAAGCAAAATACTCAAGAAATAATATATGTTATGCTGCCACCATAAAGCCTGCATCAAATAGATGTATTATAACCCACCAAATAACTGTCTTGTGGTTTTATATCTAAACTCTTTACCAGTCAATGAAAACAACAGTCAATGAAAACAACAGTACCCATAATGAATCTGCAGGCCAGGCAGTCACAGTGATGCAGCCATTTGAGAGGATGTTCAACAGCTGTACCACTCTGTGTACCACTCTGGCTTGTATTCTAGCTTGTCCTGGGCTGACTCAGTATTGTGTCAGTAAGGGCTTACTCTGTGCTTTCTGATACCTTTCCTCTCTCAGTGAGAAGTTGCCTAACACACACACACATTCAACCCTGATGTGTGTGGATTAAACAGCCTTACTAGAGATGGCTTTTTATCTGGTGCCTGGTAAGTGATTACAGTCACTCACTGAGGATGGATAGATGGATGGACTGACACTTGTTTCCTCTTTTCCTTTTCTCCCCACCTCATCTCCTCTCACTGCATCGTTGTCAAATACCTTCTGAGGATTCCTGTATTAAAGCCACAGCCTGTAGTTGGCCAAAACTAAAGCAGCCATGTTAGCTGTCTCTGCAGCTCTGTGTGTGTGTGTGTGTGTGTGTGTGTGTGTGTGTGTGTGTGTGTGTGTGTGACTATAAATGTGGGGACCAGAAGTCACCACAAGAATAGTAAACAATCTCAAATTTGACCGACTGTGGATATATAGTTAGTCCCACAAGGTCAAATTATATTTCTAAGGGGTTTAGGGTTAAGGTTAGAATTAGTGATAGGTTTAGGGTTAGGAGCTAGGGTTGTCTGGCTCTGTGCTGAGGGCATTCTGGGAATGCTGCCTGAGCAGCAGGTGGCACCAGGCCACAGCAAACACATTCCTCCACCAGGCAGCCCTGGACTGGAGGAAAGGCGGGTGCTGGCTACAGCCTACTCTGCTCTGCCAGAGGCACTTTGCATTGATCAGCACTTTGTAGCCTACATCCTGGGTTATGTGAGGATTTAAGGTTTCTGATTCAAACTGTTAGGCCTGTATCCATGCTGTTGCTTTCATGACCTAAATAGAAAGATTGAGTCAACACACTTGCTTGTGACAGTCAAGTTTATTTTGTATGCTTGCCCACTTTCTTTGGTTTGTGCTTCCAAAAGTAATTGGTTTTGAAGCAGAGACAATGACGTGTTTACAGGTAAAATGTTTGACATAGGCAATTTTTTGTCATCTCTGTTCGGGAGGCATGCAGGACTATAACTACCTGAAGCCAACTTCCTGTTCCTGCCAGACAGGCACTATGTGGGCTACGTTCCAATAGCCAGTCTAGCATTCCACTTAGAATTCTTCATTCACATAGTATGCTAGTACTTATATTGGAACAGAGGCCCAATAGTGGAACAGAAGCCCAGGTTCCGGCCTCAGTCCATGTCTTTGGCTCTTGTGACTGACACTGACAGAGTCTGGCTCTACTCACTGTTACTGACACTGTCATCATTACATTTAACAGATACAAGTAGCTATCCTTGGTTATCTCTCCCAGCGTTATTGAAAGCATTGAATGACTAAATGAATTAAAGATGTAGGACATCATGGAAAGCAAACACATAATTATAAAGACCTTGTACAATCCATCATAATTCTACACAGTATATCTATGGTAAATAGGGCTGAAACAGGTTGAATGTGCCCTGAAATTGACCACTCCTCTGTCTGAACTGCACAGAACCATGAGTCCAATATTGTGGTGTTGGAAAGGGAGAATTTAATTGGCAAACAGTGAACGATGACTACCCCTCTCGTAGTCCATGGGCTGGGGCAACAACGAGATTGGATCCATGCAGGTCCAGAACAGAGTGTAAGTAAAATGAGTAAAAGTCCTGGCTTCCTTTTTCACACTACAGAAGATTATGCTCATAACAATCAGAAATAGAAGAATCAATTGAGTCTAGTGGTCGCAAAACTTGGACAAACTGCAAAAAAGTGCAGTATGCAGTAAGAATAGCACAGAATAGTTCAATATAAAATATAACACAAGCCACTATTGTAAAGCTACAAAGTCTATATAAAGTCTGTGAAATGTATATAAAGCAACTTCATTACTTTTCGGTCTTTTCCCCTTCAACAGTGTTCTGGCCGGGTGGTGAGTCTGATCTACTAGATAAACTGTGACAGGATAATCCTTTCTGTCATTGATCATAATAGAACTAAGCGAAAAACTATTTCAGGCCTGAAATGATGAATTATCTAAATGTGTGTCTTGTGACCTTACTGACCTCTCTCTGTCAAATGTGTTAAAGGGACACTATGGTGAAACATTTGAAACAATGAGCTATTATATGGTGTCCCTGGATATTATACAGAGGACTAACATGCACTGTAGAGGCTAACTCTTTCTGATCTACAAGTGCCTAGATTAAGGGCTGGGGCTTGTTTTGGGATATTTTCTCCCCTCTCCTCTTTTAGCTGGGTGTGTTACCAGTTCCCCGGTTACTGCAGCTACCAGTACATCATGGAGTGCGACTGTCATGGCGGATAGTACAAAAACTACAGGGAGTGGGGCTCCCACACTCAGACTTTCCAGGTCCAGTCTCTGCGCCGCATCCAACAGTGAGCGCATCCACAGCCGCCTCCTCCTCTTATCCTCCACCCTATCATTCCAAGCTTGGCCAGTAGTCTTGTCAGACCAATACCAACGTCTCCTGAAGCTTCTAGTGCTCCACAGCGACAACCATGTTTACCTGCACTTTTGTTTTGTTCCATCGTTGAAAAAAATAAAAAAGAGAGAACAAGAGCAGAAGAAAGAAAATAAAAGTGACTGAACCACCCCACAGCAAGCGGAGAGTAGGGTCTCGGGTGGTGTGGTGGTACAAACCAGACTTTGATGCTGTTCTTCAGTGTTGTCATGGGGAATTCATAGCAACAGTGATCAATAAAGAGAGAATGAGCAACAAAAATAAACAGTGCTATAAGAGTGCTATTAACCTGCTCTGGTGTCAATTGTCTTTACTTGTTTTAACAGTTGTTTCTCTCTACTAGTATATGTTTCAGCAGTTCTCAGTAGTCCCATCTCTTTGAACAAACTATTTCCACCATTGGTTATAAAAAATATAGGAAATATAAATATCAAACTATATTACACCCTATAGCACACAATTACAAACCCCAGAAACCTAAAACATTTTAGCCATAATGCAAAAGAAAATACAAAGCTTCAATCATGAGTACAATTAAATACTTTGTGTAAGGTAAAATGTTTCAATTTAACCCAGCTCTATTGAGATGTCATGAAGTGTTTATCCAACACTGCCCCTCTCAGCAAACACTAAAAACCCCAATCTGTCTCCATTCAGTACCATTCTCCTGTAACGGCAGATTTCCTCTTCGTCTGAAGAGGAGTAAGGATCGGACCAAGATGCAGCGTGGTAAGTGTTCATGCCGATTTATTAAAAACGAACTGAACACTGAAATACAAAACAATAAACGATGTGATGAAAACGAAAAAACGAAACAGTACCATGAAGCGACAAACACTCACACGGAAACAAACACCCACAAACCAACAGTGAAACCCAGGCTACCTAAGTATGATTCTCAATCAGAGACAACTAATGACACCTGCCTCTGATTGAGAACCACACTAGGCTGAACACAAAAACCAACATAGAAAAACAAACAGACTGCCCACAAGAAACTCACACCCTGACCATACTAAATAAAGACAAAACAAAGGAAATAGTACCCCCCCCCCCCCCCCCCCCCCCCCCAAAGGTGCGGACTCCGGCCGCAAAACCTGAACCTATAGGGGAGGGCCTGGGTGGGCGTCTGTCCACGGTGGCGGCTCTGGCGCGGGACGTGGACTCCACTTCACCATGGTTTTAGTGCGCCTCTTAGCCCGCCTCCGTGGCCTCAGGACAGACTGGCGGCTCTAGCAGCTCAGCACAGACGGGAGACTCTAGCAGCTCAGCACAGATGGGAGACTCTAGCTGGAGACGCACTGGAAACCAGATGCGTAAAGCCGGCTTCATGGCACCTGGCTCGATGCCCACTCTTGCCCGGCCGATACGAGGAGCTGGAATGTACTGTACCGGGCTATGCACACACACTGGGGAGACTGTGCGCTCCACTGCATAACACGGTGCCTGCCCGGTCCCTCTCTCTCTCCGGTAAGCATGGGAAGTTGGCGCAGGTCTCCTACCTGGCTTCACCACACTCCCTGTGTGCCAGCCCCACAATACATTTTTGGGTCTGCCTCTCGGGCTTCCAGCCGCGCTGCCGTGCTGCCTCCTCATACCAGCGCCTCTCTGCCTTCGCTGCCTCCAGCTCTGCCTTGGGAAGGCGATATTCCCCTGGCTGTGCCCAGGGTCCTTTACCGTCCATAATCTCCTCCCAAGTCCCGGAGTCTTGTGTTCGCTGCTGCTGCAGCTGCTGCTGCTGCTGCAGCTGCTGCTGCTGCTGCTGCCCGTTACCACGCCGCTTGGTCCTTTTGTGGTGGGTGTTTCTGTAACGGCAGATTTCCTCTTCGTCTGAAGAGGAGTAAGGATCGGACCAAGATGCAGCGTGGTAAGTGTTCATGACGGTTTATTAAAAACAAACTGAACACTGAAATACAAAACAATAAACTATGTGATGAAAACGAAAAACCGAAACAGTACCATGAAGCGACAAACACTCACACGGAAACAAACACCCACAAACCAACAGTGAAACCCAGGCTATCTAAGTATGATTCTCAATCAGAGACAACTAACGACACCTGGCTCTGATTGAGAACCATACTAGGCTGAACACAAAAACCAACATAGAAAAACAAACAGACTGCCCACCCCAACTCACGCCTTGACCATACTAAATAAAAACAAAACAAAGGAAATAAAGGTCAGAATGTGACTTCTCCATCTGAAATATTGAGCATAGGACAAATTGTGCCTAAATGCATGGTATCTGTCAGGCTTATCCAATGCAATTTGGTAGCTAATAGTCTATACTGTATGAGGATTATGTTTGGGATATTGAGACAATGAAAATTAGTCGCTGAAATTGTTGCAACCCCATCACTAACCTATTCAACCTCTCTTTCGTATCGTCTGAGATCCCCAAAGATTGGAAAGCTGCCGGCGGTCATCCCCCTCTTCAAAGGGGGAGACACTCTAGACATAAACTGTTATAGACCTAAATCCATCCTGCCCTGCCTTTCTAAAATCTTCGAAAGCCAAGTTAACAAACAGATCACAGACCATTTCGAATCCCACTGTACCTTCTCCACTATGCAATCTGGTTTCCGAGCTGGTCATGGGTGCACCTCAGCCACGCTCAAGGTCCTAAATGATATCATAGCCACCATCGATAAAAGACAGTACTTCATCGACCTGGCTAAGGCTTTCGACTCTGTCAATCACCGCATTCTTATCGGCAGACTCAATAGCCTTGGCTTCTCAAATGACTGCCTCGCCTGGTTCACCAACTACTTCTCAGATAGAGTTCAGAGTGTCAAATCGGAGGGCCTGTTGTCCGGACCTCTGGCAGTCTCTACGGGGGTGCCACAGGGTTAAATTCTCGGGCCAACTCTTTTCTCTGTATGTATCGATGATGTCGCTCTTGCTGCTGGTGATTCTCTGATCCACCTCTACGCAGGCGACACCATTCTGTAAACATCTGGCCCTTCTTTGGACAGTGTGCTAACAAACCTCCAAATGAGCTTCAATGCCATACAACAGTCCTTCCGTGGCCTCCAACTGCTTTTAAATGCTAGTAAAACTAAGTGCATGGTCTTCAACCGATTGCTGTCCACACCCTCTGGACGGTTCTGACCTAGAATATGTGGACAACTACAAATACTTAGGTGTCTGGTTAGACTGTAAACTCTCCTTACAGACTCACATTAAGCATCTCCAATCCAAAATTAAATCTAGAATCGGCTTCCTATTTCGCAACAAAGCCTCCTTCACTCATGCTGCCAAACATACCCTAGTAAAACTGACTATCCTACCGATCCTTGACTTTGGCGATGTCATTTACAAAATAACCTCCAACACTCTACTCAGCGAATTGGATGTAGTCTATCCCAGTGCCATCCGTTTTGTCACCAAACCCCCATATACTACCCACCACTGCAACCTGCATCCTCTTGTTTGCTGGCCCTCACTATATATTCGTTGTCAAATCCACTGGCTCCAGGTCATCTATAAGTCTTTGCTAGGTAAAGCCTAGCCTTATTTCAGCTCACTGATCACCATAGCAACATCCACCCGTAGCACATGCTCCGGCAGGTATATTTCATTGGTCATCCCCAAAGCCAACACTTCCTTTGGCCACCTTTCCTTCCAGTTCTCTGCTGCCAATGACTGGAACGAATTGCAAAAATCACTGAAGCTGGAGTGTTATATCTCCCTCTCTAACTGTAAGCATCAGCTGTCAGAGCAGTTTACCGATCACTGTACCTGTACACAGCTAATCTGTAAATAGCACACCCAACTACCTCATCCCCATATTGTTACTTATCCTCTTGCTCTTTTTCACCACAGTATCTCTACTTTTACATCATCACCTGCACATCTATCACTCCAGTGTTAATGCTAAATTGTAATTATTTCACCTCTGTATATAGATTTTTCTGTTGTGTTATTACCTGTAAGTTTGTTTATGTGTAACTCAGTGTTGTTGCTTTTGTCGCACTGCTTTGCTTTATCTTGGCCAGGTCGCAGTTGTAAATGAGAACTTGTTCTCAACTGGCTTACCTGGTTAAATAAAAGTGAAATAAATAAATAAATAAATATTGAAAAAACAATGACAATTTACAACCTACCACGTTTTTTGGGGGGGGGGAGGGGGTTATTACAATACTGACTAATATTGTCAGATATACATTTTACAGAACTAAAATACACTCTGTACTGTACTGTAGTCTCAAATGATATATTCTGCAAGCCACTTTAAAGAGAGGATCCTCCTCAAGAAGAGTGACATCCCTGGCTGAGGATACAGAACGGCTGTGTCAGCCGGCTAAATGACCAAATACAGGCCAGGAATGTGTTTGGATTTCCGGCCTATGTCTTTTCGATTAGAAGATCAGAAATGGGGACTTATATGATAGGTGAGATGTTGTGGCTAATATAGCATTGTTTAGCACATCGTGTTTAGCGCCACTCACTCCCTAACGTGAGAGTTAAGTGTTAAGTGTTATTTAATATTAGCGTATATGCGGAGCATCTATAGACGACGAGTTAGTTCAAGCTGTATGTCTAGACACCCTAAGGTTTGTGTGTTAGCCAAGGAGTGCTTCGTTTGGGGAAGTCACTCAGTAAAGGGACGGGAGGGGAGATGGGGTCTGTGTTTTATGTTCACGTTTATTATTAGTACAGGTGGCATGACAAGCTCCCGCACGGCGGGAGTTTTGTATGACAGCAACAATTTGCTCTAAAATAAGAAATGCCACATAGTGACAGAGCACAGAGTAGACCAGGTGGAATAAAGATAGTCAGCTGGAACTGTAATGGCTTAGGGCATGTGGTGAAACGAGCTAAGGTTTTTTCTCATCTTAAATCACTGGGTGCTGACATAGTGCTTCTTCAAGAAACTCATATTAAACGCTCCGCTCAGGCCAAGCTACGAGTCGGCTGGATCGGTCAGATATACCAGTCTATCTTTGACGCAAAAGCGAGAGGGGTAGCAATCCTGATAAGGAAAAACATTCCGTTTGTTTACTCATCCTCGATTTCAGATCCTAATGGTCGGTATATTATTGTGGCTGGTACACTGAATTCGAAACCAGTAACCTTGGTCAATTTATATGGACCCAACTTCGATGATCCATTATTTTTTCAAAGGGTATTTAAGGACATACCAAATATCTCGGATACAAGTATTATTGTTGGAGGGGACTTTAACTGTACGTTAGATCCTCTTTTAGATAAACAGCTATCAAGGTCACTTCAACAATCAAATGCCAGTGTCTGTCTAAATACATTGATGACAAACCTTAACATTGTCGATATTTGGAGACTGACACACCAACAGATAGGGATTATTCTTTATTTTCGTCAGTTCATAAATCATATTCCAGAATAGACTATTTTTTGTTGGACTCCAAACTAATTTCAGCAGCTGAGTCGGTTACCTATCACCCTATTCTAATTACGGACCACTCTCCTGTGACCATGGTGCTGAAACTCGACAATATGTCGACAGGTCGGCGACCGTGGCGCTTAGACGCATACCTGCTGAAAGATTAGGCTTTTTGTCAGTATTTGAAGGAGCAGATTGCCTTTTTCCTCGGAACTAACGACACGGGGGATGTTGACGACTCCACCCTTTGGGAATCTCTAAAGGCTGTGATTATAGGTTACATTATTTCTTATACATCAGAGAGGAAGAAACGCGCCAATACTAGGCTGAGAGAAATTGAAAGAGAGTTAGGGGAACAGGAGAACGTTTTTAGGACGAATTCCTCGTATACAGTCCTTGAGAAGATCACAAAGTTAAAATATGAATACAATACCATCCTTTCGAAACGGGTGGGCTCTATACTTGCTAGAACGCAACAAAGTTATTTTGAACTGGGTGACAAACCACATAAATTATTAGCAAGACAGCTAAGGCATGTACAGTCATCTAGAGCTATTCACAAAATAAAAGACAAGAAGGGTAAAATAGTAACAGATCCGCAGGATATTAATAAATGCTTTGCGCAGTTTTACTCAAGAGCTATACCAATCAAAATGCGATGCTACTGATCCACAAACTATGGAACCCTGAATGTGAACTTCCTAAACTAGACAGGGGGGCAGCTGCTGCACTCGATGCAGGGATAACTTCAGAGGAAATTAACACAGCGATAGCACAATTTCCAAACAGCAAGGCCCCTGGGCCCGATGGATATGTAATAGAATTCTATACGAAGTACTACGCCAGTCTATCTCCACTTATGTTGCGAATGTTTAAACACTCCATAGAAAATGCCAAACTCCCGCAAACACTGTATGAGGCTACAATAGCACTGATCTTGAAAAAATATATAGATTCCATGGAGATGTCGTCTTATCGCCCCGTGTCGTTACTCCCCATAGAAAACAAGGTGTTGACAAAGATATTGGCAAACCGATTGAAAACATATATTTCCGACCTGACAGGTTTTTATCCCGGGCCGACATATATACTACAATTTGAGACGCCTTTTCAACGTAATGTTGAAAAGGTTGAGGCAGTGGTAATAAGTCTTGATGCAGAGAAGGCGTTTGATCGGATTGAGTGGAAGTATATGTATATGATGTCGGTTCTGGAGCACTTCGGGTTCGGAAAGGAATGTATTAATTGGATAAGAATTATTTATGCACACCCAATGGCGTCCGTGATAACCAATCAAGAAATGTCGTAGAGAAGAAAGGCTTGTTCAAGGGATGCCGATAAACACGACATGCTCCTTCTCTGGCTACAAAAAAAGTGAGTTAACGCCACGGCCTGTGGATATGCAAGGTTCACAAGCCTTGGCATTTTTATTTAACCTTTATTTAACTAGGCAAGTCATTTAAGAACAAATTCTTATTTGATGGCCTAGTGCGTTAACTGCCATGTTCAGGGGTAGAACGACACCTCGGGGGTTTGAACTTGCAACCTCCCGGTTACTAGTCCAACGCTCTAACCACTAGGCTACCCTGCAAAGCGAATTGGGACATGAAAATATATCAGCTTAAACAAAATATAGATTTTTGGATGTTCTTGGTTGGTCGTATAAGTGCTATTAAAATGGTTGTCCTACCCAAGTTTCTTTACCTCTTCCAATGTCTACCCAATTTCATACCACAAAGCTATTTTAAGAAACTGGATTCAATAGTAACTCCATTTTTATGGGATAACAAGGCAGACAGAATTTCAAAGAAGCATTTATGCAAGTACAAGATAGAGGGGGGCTTTGGCCTTCCTCACTTTAAACTGTATTATTGGGCTGCTAATCTGAACATCGTGTCTTTCTGGAGGGAATGTTCACCTGCGATGAGACAGAAGGATATGCCTGCATGGCTTTTGATTGAGCAGGCCTCCTGTCAACGTTCCTCACTCCCTGCACTTGTTAATAGCCCATCATATGTGAAAAAAATCCACTCTAACCCAGTCATTTGTCATCGGCTTAGGATCTGGAAACAGATGAGGTATTTCCTTAACATACCCACTGTATACATTGGCAGCCCGATTTGCCTGAATCATGCTTTCCACCCCGCATTGGATGATGTGGTGTTTTCACAGTGGAGGGAGAAGGGGCTCACAACAATTGGTAATCTATACATAGATGGTCAGTTAGCTTCATTTCAACAATTTCATTTCAACAATTACAGGGAAAGTTCATCATGCCAACAACACATTTTTTCAGATACCTCCAAATCAGGAATTTCGTAAGGACACATATCCCACAGTATGGCATGAAGCCAAATAGTCCTACATTAGATAGCTTGATCCTTGTCAAACCCCATTCAAAAGGGTCGGTCTCTAGACTGTATGATGTGCTACAGGCCCACATAGAGGTATCCACAGACACCATTAAAAGGGCTTGGGAACAAGAACTTGGGTCAGAAATCTCAGATGAGGACTGGGTAGAAGCTCTCAGGAATATAAACCACAGTTCAGTGAATGCCAGACACAACCTTGTACAGTTTAAGGTGATACACAGGTTACATTACTCAAAAGTGAAACTGCATAAAATATTCCCGGACACCTCACAGCTGTGTGAGAGGTGCAAGCAGGATGAGGGGACGTTGACCCACTTATTCTGGACATGTCCTAAATTACATGCTTACTGGGCTCTCATTTTTGATTACTTATCTAGAGCCTTTGATAGAGTTCTAGCCCCATTGACATTGGCCATCCCATTCAACAGTACAATGAATGTCATCGTTAGTATTGCTGTCTTTTTTATTTGATTTTTTTATTGTAATAAATATATTATTTAAAAATAAAAGAAGAGTGACATCAAACCAAAGCCCCGCCCCTATGAAAGCTTAACGGGAAGTTGAATGCATACAGGCAGGCTGACCGGAGAGACAATACTCTAGGTTAGCTAGATAGCAATGTTCTAATCGTTGACCTTTTTATTTCACGAGACTGGATATTCAAGAGGTAGGAGAGTAGGAAACATGGCAACATATTTGCTTGAGCATCGACATACAGCGCCGAAACTATGCGTCTTACTTTTCGTCTTCCTCCTTTTTGTTGTTGGCCCCATCACGGCTCTCAGCGTCGGCGAGGCGAGGCTTGTCAGAAGCAACACCTTCGCGGAAGTGGAGGTAGAAGACTATACAAAATACTACAATTATGTCGAAATGACCCGGCTACTGAAGTTCATGGCCATGAAATACCCTTACATCTCCAACCTGTCCAGTATAGGCCAGTCGGTGCAGGGCAGGGAGTTGTGGGTTATGCGAATCACAAAGGACCCCAACGCTGACGTACCAGGAAAACCCAAATGTAAATACGTGGGGAACATGCACGGGGACGAAACTATCTCGAGGCAGGTGTTGGTGTACCTTGTGAACTACCTACTGACGAGGTATGGAGAGGACCCGCGTATCACGGAGTTGTTGACGAGCACGGATATTTACATTATGCCCAGTATGAACCCAGACGGGTTCGAAAGGTCCAGAGAGGGGGACTGTAGTGGCGACGCTGGGGGTCGTTCCAACGCCAAGAACATGGACCTCAATAGAAGTTTTCCTGACCAGTTTGACAAAATCAACGTCCAGCAAGACGATGTTCCAGAGGTTACAGCTGTCATTAAATGGATCCTGGAGAAAAAGTATGTATGTATTTATTTCTCTCGTCTATTTACATAGACCTACATACAACGTTCTTTGTGTTTGTTTAGCTCACATTGTTTATAACCTAATTCAGATGGCTCAAATGTATGGGCTACACCAGGGGTAGGCAACCCTTTTCCTGGAGTGGCGCAGGTACTGCAGAGTTTTGTTCCGACATAGGCACCACACCTGACAAACTGAGGTGATTGATTGCCTAAATTCAACACATCACACACCTGTTCTTCCAGGTCGGTTAAGTAAAAAATATGAAGTGACTGCGGAACTCCAGGACCCTGGGCTCCACAGACATCGCTTACTGCAAATGGTAACTGCTGCACCCAAGATATTTACTGGCAGCCTGCATCTGTCGTTGTTCCTATTGTTCTTAAGCACCTCCACATGGACCCCAAATACCACCTCCCCTGCGAAGGATCTCTCCATTTACCTAAGGGCCCACTGTTGCCAGCTAACCTTTGGGAATGCCCTTGATCAACATTAGATGTGGACACCAAGGAACTTGAAGCTCTCGACCTGCTCCACTACAGCCCCATCAAAGTGAATGGGGGCCTGCTCGTGTGTGTACTCCAGATCAGCCTTGGATAGTGAAAGGTTTCCCCCCTTGGTCTTGACAATAGTATGTAGACTGCAGACAGTAGATACCAGGCTTACTATATATCCCCTGCCTCCTGATAACATTGTGTTGTTATGTCCCTCCAGGTTTGTCCTGTCAGGGAACCTGCATGGTGGCACTGTGGTGGCCAGCTACCCCTTTGATGACTCGGCCTCCCACAAGATGCAGGGTTACTACAGCAGCTCTGTGGACGACAACCTGTTTAAACACCTGGCGCTGACCTACGCCAAGAACCACCCCGTCATGAGGACCGGGGAACCCAAGTGCCCAGATACCCCCGATGAAACTTTTGAGGATGGCATCGTCAACGGGGCAAAGTGGTACGATGTACCCGGTAAGACTTTTTCTTTTTTAACTGTCAGACCACTGATGATGCTCTTTTTAGGCAGGTCATGTTCTTTTTCCTTCGTTTGTTGAAAAGAGGTGATGGTTCACACACAAAGTAGCCTAGACCAGCTCCAATATCTTCCTTTCTTGATTTCTAATATATTTTCTTCTCTTCTTCGTAAGTTGTTTCATTGGCTTTCCATTTCTTGAGAATTGCTTCTTCAGTTGCTTTTTTGATTGTTTAACTCTTTATCCCTCATCACTCTCAGAATAATCGCACATTGTTGAGACAGAGAGCTGAGTGCTGGGTTGCCATGACGATTAAGTCATAGATTGGTGTCTATTTTGACTTTGTCTCTTCTCAGGGACTGACAAAATGATGTGGTAATTTTACTTTTCAGGCGTTCATAATCAGTTGGAGATCAGGTTTTACTCAGCTCAGTGTTGTTTGAGTTCATGGCGACACCTTGAAATGAATATCGAATGACGTACTGTAGACTTATAGTAGGGTAATAAAGGGTATTTGATAACATGTATAATGTGGGCTTTCACTACCATGGTACAGGCCTACTTTTTGTCATTGGGACAAAGCCTGATGTATAGGCTATGTGTTGCCATGAAAAGGGGTGTGATTGTTTCCTCTGTCATTTTCCATGGCCCAATTTTCACAGAATACCCCCCCCCCCCACTCATTTTGGGTCTATTTGAGAACCAATCCAGCAGATCTACAGCTGGGATTGTCTGTCTAGTATTAATTTAAAACCCCACTAATTAGACAATTTAATTAGAGTATGGCTTTGACCATTACAGAAGAATTAGCACTGAATTTTCACAGTGATTTATTGTAATGTTTGTTTGTGTCAATTAATGCCATAAGGGATGGGTTGCCAACTGGCGATTTGACACCAAAATAAAATTGAATTAATTCATAATGTCATGAATTAATTCATTACAGGTGTTCCATTGCACTGACTTCACTATCTAGCAAAGCAGCTGTAGCAGAGGACAACAGACCCAGCTAGCTAGTATTGTTTTATTCACCCCTGCAGGACAGACCTGCTCTCTGTTCTCTCCTCACAGAAAGCCTGACTGGTCTCAGGTTATCCTATCTGTCTTACGAGGTGTGTGTGTGTGTGTGTGTGTGTGTGTGTGTGAGACACGACCTGTCCATGCAGCTTGCTGTCCCCCCACTTCCCCCCTTCATGTTCAGGAATACCAGTGTCTGTGGTCCACAGGCAGTAACCGGACCCCCAGTCTCTGTGTGGCTGCTGTCAGTGGTTTGGGAAGAGAGCCAGACGAAGGACGATGAGATGATACTGTAATCTGAGTCTGAAGGTTTAAGGTGACCGTCATGGCTTTTCCTGTAAAGACATGTGCGGTCATCACTGTGTGTGTGTGCACGTGCATATTTACAGTGAGACTGTTTATCATGTGTCTGTGTGAGTCCAATAGGGAGTTGTGAGTTCCATGTATATTCTCAGACATTCTTCAATAACCCCTGAATCTGCTCTAACAGACTGCCTCTGCTTCAGTTGTAAATTATGACTCGGTAGAAGACAAATTCTGGTTTCTTCATCATTACTCACCTGAATCTAAATTGACTGCCTATGTGGTTAATGGAGACTGCAGGAGATATTTCATCTGATGCATAGATCTCTGTCTTCTATAAGCACTGTTAAAGGAACAGCAGAGGTGTCATTTTGGAACTAGGAACTAGGAGGTGTAAGGATTAGGTGTTTCTAATCCATTAGCTTCTATTTATTTTATTTATTTCATCTTTATTTAACCAGGTAAGCCAGTTCTCATTTTACAACTGCGACCGGGCCAAGATAAAGCAAAGCAATGCGACAAAAACAACAACACAGAGTTACACATAAACAAATGTACAGTCAATAACCCAAAGGAAACGAAAAATAGAAAATCTAAGTACAGTGTGTGCAAATGTAGGGAGGGAGGCAATAAATAGACCATAGAGGCAAAAATAATTACAATTTAGCATTAATACTGGAGTGATAGATGTACAGATGATGATGTGCAAGTAGGGATACTGGTGTGCAAAAGAGCAAGAGGGTGAGTAATAATATGGGGATGAGGTAGTTGGGTGTGCTATTTACAGATGGGCAGTGTACAGGTACAGTGATCAGTAAGCTGCTCAGACAGCTGATGCTTAAAGTTAGAGGGAGATATGACTCCAGCTTCAGAGATTTTTGCAATTCGTTCCAGTCATTGGCAGCAGAGAACTGGAAGGAAAGGCGGCCAAAGGAAGTGTTGGCTTTGGGGATGACCAGTGCAATGTACCTGCTGGAGCATGTGCTACGGGTGGGTGTTGCTACCAGTGAGCTGAGATAAGGCAGGGCTTTACCTAGCAAAGACTTGTAGATGACCTGGAGCCAGTGGGTTTGGCGACCGATATGTAGTGAGTGCCAGCCAATGAGAGAATACAGGTCGCAGTGGTGGGTAGTATATGGGGCTTTGGTGATAAAACGGATGGCACTGTGATAGACTACATTCAGTTTGCTGAGTAGAGTGTTGGGGGCTATTTTGTAAATTACATCGCCGAAGTCAAGGATCTGTAGGATAGTCAGTTTTACGAGGGTATGTTTGGCAGCATGAGTGAAGGAGGCTTTGTTGTGAAATAGGAAGCCGGTTATTTTGGATTGGAGATGTTTAATGTGAGTCTAGAAGGAGAGTTTACAGTCTAACCAGACACCTAAGTATTTGTAGTTGTCCACATATTCTAGGTCAGAACCCTCCAGAGTAGTGATGCTAGTCGGGCGGGAGGGTGCGGGCAGTAATCGTTTGAAGAGCATTCACTTAGTTTTACTAGCATTTAAAAACAGTTGGAGGCCACGGAAGGAGTGTTGTATGGCGTTGAAGCTCGTTTGGAGGTGTGTAAGCACAGTGTCCAAAGAAGGGCCAGATGTATACAGAATGGTGTTGTCTAATGAAATATGAATCCATTCTCTGATGAACTTTGAGAATAGACTTACACAATGCTCAATGAGGAAATGACAGGACTGAAATGTACCCAATGATATCGTAGGATCTTATTAGAGCATTACGAATGTGAGTTTAGAATCTAGATAATTGTCATTATGACCTTCCGGGAGGTGACTGTTGAGAAATAGTAAAAGGGAGAGGGAGGGAGGGAAGTTTAGGTACTTGGCGGTGTGGGTTGACTTTGATAATTGCAATAGATGACTGATAACCTTTTGACAAGCTTTTTCTGTAGACCCATTTTATAGCTAGTTTATCTCTTTCCTGTATGCCAGGGGTGTCAAACTCATTCCATGGAGGGCCTAGTGCAGCATCTCCCAAACTCGGTCCTCGGGACCCCAAGGGGTGCATGTTTTTGTTTTTTCCCGAACACTACACAACTGATTCCGATTATCAAAGCTTGATGAATCAGCTATGCAGTGCTAGGGCAAATACCAAAACATGAACCCCTATTGGTCCTAAGGACCGAGTTTAGGAAACCCTGGCCTTGTGTCTCCTTCTTTTTCCTTTCAACTCAATATTAATTAATGAAGAGTTTATAAACTACGTGGGCCTATAGCCTAAATAATTTAAAGTAGCCTAGTCCTTTTACTAACCAGCAATACCCACTGCTCTCTTTCTGAACGTTCATATTATTATTATTTATTTTACCTTTATATAGTGTCCCCTGAACTGACAAGGTGAAAATCTGTCGTTCTGCCCCTGAACAAGGCAGTTAACCCACCGTTCCTAGGCCGTCATTGAAAATAAGAATGTGTTCTTAACTGACTTGCCTAGTTAGACTTAGGGATGCCATCCGTTAGATTAAATACAGAACAGTTCCGTATTTCACTGAAAGAATAAAGGTTTTGTTTTTGAAATGATAGTTTCCGTATTCGACCATATTAATGACCTAAGGCTCATATTTCTGTGTGTTATTATGTTATAATTAAGTCTATGATTTGATAGAGCAGTCTGACTGAGCGATGGTAAGCACCAGCAGGCTCGTAAGCATTCATTCAAACAGCACATTCGTGCGTTTCGCTGCGCTTCAAGCTGTTTATGACTTCAAGCCCATCAACTCCCGAGATTAGGCTGGTGTAACCGATGTGAAATGGCTAGCTAGTTAGCGGGGTGTGTGCTAATAGTGTTTCAAACGTCACTCACTCTGAGACTTGGAGTAGTTGTTCCCCTTGCTCTGCATGGGTAACGCTACTTCGAGGGTGGCTGTTGTCGATGTGTTCCTGGTTCGAGCCCAGGTAGAGGCGAGGAGAGGGACGGAAGCTATACTGTTACACTGGCAATACTAAAGTGCCTATAAGAACATCCAATAGTCAAAGGTATATGAAATACAAATGGTATCGAGAAAAATAGTCCTATAATTCCTATAATAACTACAACCTAAAACTTCTTACCTGGGAATATTGAAGACTCATGTTAAAAGGAACCACCAGCTTTCATATGTTCTCATGTTCTGAGCAAGGAACTTAAACGTTTACTTTTACTTTCTTCTCCAACACTTTGTTTTAGCATTATTTAAACCAAATTCAACATGTTTCATTATTTATTTGAGGCTAAATAGATTTTATTGATGTATTATATTAAGTTAAAATAAGTGTTCATTCAGTATTGTTGTAATTGTCATTATTAAAATAAAAATTGTCCGATTTAATCGATATCGGCCTTTTTGGTCCTTCAATAATCGGTATCGAGGTTTTTGGTCTTCCAATAATCGGTATCGTTATCGGTGTTGAAAAATCATAATCGGTCGACCTCTACTCTGGGCACCTTTCATCCAAGCTACTCAATACTGCCCCTGCAGCCATAAGAGGTTTAACAAGCAGTGCGGCTTGGCTGGGTTGTGTTTCGGAGGATGCATGGCTTTCGTCCTTCGTCTCTCCCGAGCCCGTACGGGAGTCGTAGCAATGAGACAAGATAGTAACTACTAACAATTGGATACCACGAAAAAGGGGGTAAAATTGAAAAAAATAAATAAATAAAGTGCAAGGATGCATGATTAACAGAGTCCAGTCTCTGTAAAACAGAGGAGGCTGCATACATATACAGTTGAAGTCGGAAGTTTACATACACTTAGGTTGGAGTCATTAACTTGTTTTTCAACCACTCCACAAATTTCTTGTTAACAAACTATAGTTTTGGCAAGTCAGTTAGGACATCTACTTTCTGCATGACAAGTCATTTTTCCTACAATTGTTTACAGACAGATTATTTCACTTATAATTCACTGTATCACAATTCCAGTGGATCAGAAGTTAACTGTACCTTTAAACAGCTTGGAAAATTCCAGAAAATTATGTCATGGCTTTAGAAGCTTCTGATAGGCTAATTGACATAACTTGAGTCAATTGGAGGTGTACCTATGGATGTATTTCAAGGCCTACCTTCAAACTCGGTGCCTCTTTACTTGACATCATGGGAAAATCAAAAGAAATCAGCTAAGACCTTAAAAAACAAATTGTAGACCTCCACAAGTCTGGTTCATCCTTGGGAGAAATTTCCACAACGCCTGAAGGTACCACGTTCATCTGTACAAACAATAGTATGCAAGTATAAACACCATGGGACCACACAGCCGTTATACCGCTCAGGAAGGAGACGCGTTCTGTCTCCTAGAGATGAATGTACTTTGGTGCGAAAAGTGCAAATCAATCCCAGAACAACAGTTAAGGACCTTTTAAGATGCATCTGTCCGTGGAACCCTTAACCGATCCAAATCTATATACTCTGTCAGAAAAACGTCACGAATCGTTGGTTCCCAATTAGTTTTTGCTCATTTTACTTTTTTTTCTACCTTCTAAAAATACCTCATATTTTGTGACAACCTCAATATCAGCAGCCTAGTCACACTGCGCACTGTGCTCTGCTTCATGCGCTGACCAACTTATTCCTGATCTTGCACATCTGCGCTGCACCTTCAGCATTCAAATGCTTGTTAAATGGATTGCGCAATATTAGGCTTTATTATTTAGTGACGGCCAATTGATTTGATAGGTTATTGATATCAAATGCGCTGTTGAAAGGGGTGTTTTACTGGAATATAAGTAAGGTTCCAGAGACACAACTCATCTGGCTAATAGCCCAAATGCTGAACAGGATTTTACATTAGATTTGATTTGAATCAGGATCACCATCAGTAATAGTTTTGGTAGTTTTGCTTTATGCAATCAGTGTATATGGTCATTTTTAGATATACAGGGTAAAGTTGATAATTTCATAGTGATGACAGCCATCATCACTTTTGCGAGGGAGGCGACACTGCATTGTCGAAACGGGAGGCGCTCACTCCATAGAAACTTCCAAACGGTCAAAACCATTTCATTTTAAGACTGGGTGAAATCCGAAGTTGTGCTATATATTCATTGGCTATGTCATGTCTAATTTGTAAAGATACATATTGATACATTACTAGCTCACTTTTAAGTGGGTGATGGTTTAAAGCATTCATTGCCTCCCCCTAATCTAATAGTCGGGTGGTAGATGCCCACTACCACAGGCAGACAGAGGTCAGCTCAAACAGATCCCGCTTATGAACTCCATCAGAAGCAGATTTTAATTTAGTATGGTAAATTAATGTTTATTCACCAAATGTTAGTACATTGAACCGAATCTCATTGATTTGTTTGTTTAATCATACCACATCGCTTCGAATCATTTCAAACTAAAGCGTATTGTTCCTGCATTGTATCGGTTCCATGATATGTACGAATCATCTTGAAAGATGCACATCCCTACCTACTATTTAACCTTTATTTAATTAGGCAAGTCAGTTAAGAACAAATTCTTATTTACAATGACGGCCAAACCCTAACCCGGGCGACGTTTGGCCAATTGTGTCAATTGTAGTCACACCTCTCACACTGAGATGCGGTGCCTTAGACCTCTGTGCCACTCAGGAGCCCTATAGGTCTGCTATTTGTTTTTCATAACTGATAGTTATCTCATTGATGGGCTGTTGTTTTCTAGCTCACTGAGACATCACAGCTAACCTGTTAACAGCCATCGGGACAAATCCTTATGCTGTAGTAGAGAACTATATTGAAGAACAAATGTTGCCTCATTTACAGTTACAATACTGAAAGCCGATTTGCTCCAGCTCTGCACGGAATGTTATTCAAACAAGTTTGTTTTCCTGCTAGCTGGATTAGGTACCCTGTATTCATAGGCTTTGCAGCTTTATGTGTTTGTCTGGATTCTGGAATGAATCATTTCTTTACTGGCGATTGAGAACAGGGCTGGTTGAGCAAGGTAGTAGGCCACTGTGGTTTGGGTAGGAAGCCAATACAAACAGTATTGCAGGGTTGGTAGCCTAATGCTACAAACATTCATCACTGCAAACAGAACAGACGTATGGTGTTTGTAGTGATGACAAAGTTAGTTCTGGGGAATTTCTCTCTTTTAGAAGTCAATTGCCATAAGACTCCCACTTGTCTTGTCGAAGGTCTGTCCTCTTATGATTATCAAAGTCAGTCAATTATCTACTTGTCTTGGGATGTGAGGTTAATGTAGGGCAATTCCACTCTAATGGAATTGTGCTGAGACTCGCTCTATGCATAAGACCTACTCTTAACAATTTAAACAGAACATTTTACAAAAACATATTAATTGGTAGATTGCATATTTGGGTATTATTCTATACACTGGCTATTAAGTAAGCATTTCACTATAAGGTCTACACTTGTTGTATTCGGTGCATGTGACAAATAATATTTTTATTTGATTTTATTATTTTAATGAGCTCCGCCACCAAACAAGACCTAATTTGGTTGGTCCGGACTGGACCACATGTGAATCAATCATAGATGTCCAAACCTGTGAAACAAACATCAAAGTACAGCACAGAGCAGTAGAGTATAGTAGAGTATACTTCAGTACATTATAGTGTACTCAACTCGTGTGCTCAACTGTGTACTGTACTCCTCTACTCTACAGTACAGGAATGTACTGAACTATACTCGACCGCTCTTTACTGTACTGTGCTCCACTGTACTGTACAGTTCCGTCCAAACTTGTGAAACATGGACATCTATGATTAGTTCAGATTTGGTCCGGACCAAATGGAATTATATGTTTGGGCCAAATTAAGGCTGGTCTAGACGTCTGTGGACATTTTAAATCAAGGCTGGTTGGGACCAGACCAAAAAACGATGTCTGTGGACATTTTAAATCAAGGCTGGTTGGGACCAGACCAAAAAACGATGTCTGTGGACATTTTAAATCAAGGCTGGTTGGGACCAGACCAAAAAACGATGTCTGTGGACATTTTAAATCAAGGCTGGTTGGGACCAGACCAAAAAACGATGTCTGTGGACGTTGAAATCAAGGCTGGTTGGGACCAGACCAAAAAACAATGTCTGTGGACGTTAAAATCAAGGCCAGGGCGGACTGACTAAATTTCAACTACATTTCAATGTCCATGGCCTTCCGTGTTGGTCGGTGCTCAGTGGATGAGGATGCTGGTTACAGTAAATGGAAAGAGAGGGGGCTCATGGGTAGGTGTAAGAGCCGGGAGAGGGAGGTTGGTAAAGGGAAGGAGAGGGACTGCAGAAATTCTGTTACAATTTTTTTTTCTGAACTTCTGATTTGGTAAAATAATTTCCTGTTTTAGTCACTTATCAATTATTTGTAGGAATTATTATCAGTAAAAACATCAACTAATTGATAGGTCTACCTTGTTACTTCTTAATTATCCTCCCTCCTTATATGGGAGAACATTTAGAACATATCGTAAAGATATATGGGTTTTTGGTAACGGAATTCCAAGACACAAGCCAATGTTTTATTTTGATGTACAGTGCCAGTCAAAAGTTTGGACACACTTACTCATTCAAGGAGTTTTCTTTCTTTTTTATTATTTTCTACATTGTAAAATAATAGTGAAGACATCAAAAATGTGAAATAACACATATGGAATCATGTAGTAACCAAAAAAGTGTTAAGCAAATCAAAATATATTTTAGGTTCTTCAAAGTAGCCATCCTTTGCCTTGATGACAGCTTTGCACACACTTGGCATTCTCTCAACCAGCTTCATGAGGAATGCTTTTCCAACAGTCTTGAAGGAGTTCCCACATATACTGAGCACTTGGCTGCTTCTCCTTCATTCAATTGGGTTGAGGTCGGGTGATTGTGGAGGCCAGGTCATCTAATGCAGCACTCCATCACTCTCCTTCTTGGTCAAATCGCCCTTACACAGCCTGGAGGTGTGTTTTGGGTCATTGTACTGTTGAAAAACAAATGATAGTCCCACTAAGTGCAAACCAGATGGTATCGCTGCAGAATGCTGTGGTAGCCATGCTGGTTAAGTGTGCCTTGAATTCTAAATAAATCACAGACCATGTCACCAGCAAAGCACCATCACACCACCTCCTCCATTCTTCACGGTGGGAACCACACATGCGGAGATCATCCATTCACCTACTCGGCGTCTCATAAAGGCGCGCTGGCTGGAACCAAAAATCAAACATTTGGACTCATCAGACCAAAAAACAGATTTCCACCGGTCTAATGTCCATTGCTCGTGTTTCTTGGCCCAAGCAAGTCTCTTCTTCTCATTGATGTCCTTTAGCAGTGGTTTCTTTGCAGCAATTAGACCACGAAGGCCTGATTCACAGAGTCTCCTCTGAACAGTTGATGTTGAGATGTGTCTGTTACTTGAAGTCTGAATCATTAATTTGGGCTGCAATCTGAGGTGCAGTTAACTCTAATGAACTTATCCTCTGCAGCAGAGGTAACTCTGGATCTTCCTTTCCTGTGGCGGAACTCATGAGAGCCAGTGTCATCATAGTGCGTGAGGGTTTTTGCGACTGCACTTGAAAAAACTTTCAAAGTTCTATACATTTTCTGGATTGACTGTCCTTCGTGTTTTAAAGTAATGATAGACTGTCATTTCATTGCTTATTTGAGCTGTTCTTGCCATAATATAAACTTAGCCTTATTTTGGTAAAATACAATTTTCTGTATACCACCCCTACCTTGTCACACACAACTGATTGGCTCAAACGCAAGAAATTTCACTAATTAACTTAACAAGGCACATCTGTTAATTGAAATGCATTCAAGGTTACTACCTCATGAAGCTGGTTGAGAGAATGCCAAGTGTCCAAAGCTGTCATCAAGGCAAAGGGTGACTACTTTGAAGAATCTCAAATATAAAATATATTTGTTTAACACTTTTTTTTGGTTACTACATGATTCCATATGTGTTATTTCATAGTTTTGATGTCTTCACTATTATTCTACAATGTTGAAAATAGTAAAAATAAAGAAACTCTAGAATGAGTAGGTGTGTCCAAACTCTATTTCTAATCATTTGTAATATGTTTTCTAAGACTCATTTTCCATCTGTTTGACATGAAACCAAAGCCTGTGCTTATTCCAATATTTTTTTAATAAAAAATGGTTGAAAATGGCTATACGCCATAATTCCCCCCCCCCAAAAAGATGGACTCTTAGCTTTGACATGCTCCTATGATCTTCACATGTTGGTATTTATGGGTTCTTTTACATGGAAGTTACCTGAACAAAAACTTCCTGGGAGCTTACATTAATATGTAGTGTTAAACCAAAGTTTATTTCGAATTTACAGTAAAAAAACATACTTGTTGTTTTTTTTGTTACAGTAACTTACAGCTAACTGGCTGCCAGCAAGTTACCATAAAAACAACTGGATTTTTTTTTACAGTGTAATGTTACATTCATTCCTGTTCACCTTTCTCCTTGTCCTCTACCACTTCAGAGTAAAGTAAAGAGGGAGTAACTAACAGGCCTAGTGTATTTACATGTAACCCCACGTAGCCTCTTTAACGCCATTCGTTCTTATATTATGTATCGTTCTCATCGGTGAAAGTTGGGGGTGTTGCCCAGGGCATGGGTCAGGTGATAGATATAGACCCAATTGTTACCTCACAGTGAGATGATGAGCAGTGTTTTCCCTAATTGCCAGCCGCCGTCTAAACAGCCGATAACAGACTCATTGTCGGCCGGCTACTTTTTCCACTTCACTTCTTCCACTTCACTTCAGGCTTCTGCTCATTTTAAAAGTTTCAAGTTTGCTAGTCAGAAAAGTCTGTATAGCCTTCTCCCGCTAGAATGAACAATATGCATCTTCTAGTGATCTATTGATACGACAGGCGCAAAGCGAGCGATGAACTGGAAACACTGCTGGTTTGTCAGTCAGCTGTCTGTCCCGCTGCTTGGTACCTGTGTTGTTTTTGTTATCTGTGGTTGGCTGCAGTCAAATTTCATTTCACGGAGGAGGGAGAGCATGATGCTCCTTCATCTACTGTGAGTGAATTTACACGTCCCATTTAATGTAAGTGGTAACAATGAGTTGAAATCCACTTAATTACTGTTTTTTGGCACATTCATTTATTTTATGTTGAGTGTTTCAACTTTCATATAGCCAGCCATGGAGTCGGGTGCATAGGCTATTTACTTTCCTTTGATTGGTGACTGAACAGCGAATGTTGACTAGTTTATAAAAGGTGTCGATCTGACTAAATAAAGTAAATCTCCTTATATCCCTTCGCTATTTTTAAATCATACAATATGGTTATGTCCATGGTATCGCATTGGGACACGTTTTTGGCCAGTTTATTAGGTACACCACCCTGTTCACATGGTTCGCTCCTACAGCCAATGAGTCACGTGACTGTGGCTTGCTAAATAAAGCAGGTCATCGAGGCATTCAGTTACTGTTCGAATGAATGTTATAATGGGCCAAATGAGTGACCTTAGTGACTTCCAGTATCTCAAACGGCCTGGCTCCTGGGCTTTTCACGCACGACAGTGTCTAGGGTTTACCAAGAATGGTGCGACAAACAAAAACATCTAGTCAGCGGCAGTCCTGTGGGCGGAGAAAAAAAAAATGCTTGTTGATGAGAGGTTGAAGTAAAATGGCAAGAATCGTGCAAGCTAACAGGTGGGCAACAAACAGACTAATAATGGCTCCATACAATAGTGGTGTGCAGAACGGCATCTCGGAACGCACAACTCGTCATTCCTTGTCACGGATGGGCTATTGCAGCAGGCGACCACATTGGGTTCCACTCCTTTCAGCTAAAAACAAGAAGAAGCCACTCCAGTGGGCACGCGATCACCAACACTGGACAATTGAGGAGAGGAAAAATAATCCCGGTTGCGTCATGCTGATGGCAGTCAGGATTTGGAGTAAGCAGCATGAGTCCATGGCTTCATCCTGCCAGGTGTCAATGGTACAGGCTGGTGGCAGTGGTGTAATGGCATGGGGAATGTTTTCCTGGCATGTTAGGTCCCTTGATACCAATTGAGCAACGTTTCCATGCCCCAAAGAATTCAGGCTGTTTGGGAGGCAAAGTGGGGTCTCACCCGGTACTAGCGATTATCTGCGGCTACATTTTGAAAACATTCAATGAAGATGTTGAATCCTCACTGCAGGAACAGTAGGTTGTGTTAAGAGAGCCTCATTCTGGACCAAAATATGATAACCGATTGAAGGTTATAAAAGGTAATGATACTTCTATGGTATTATTAAAGATATTGATATAGGCCTACTGATTTCATTAAGGTGTCAAAAATGTAGTAGTCAACTGCTGCTTTCTGTGTAGAAAAGCCCTTTTTTAACACCTGCTTCATTCTTCAAAACCTGTAGGTCTATTCATGGGCATCCGATATATATATATATATATTTACACTATGTCGGGTGGTCTTACCACTGAAAATGTTTGCATTTTTAAAACCATTTTCCTGCAATTCTATATTGTTTCTCAGTCTGTACATATGACTTTATTCTCAAGAGGACAGGTTTAATGTTAAAAGGTTATCTTACTTAAATTGTCCTGATCATATAGGGCTAGGCCTAGACGATATCCGAAGAACACACTGAATTCATTTTTACTCAAGACCACAACTCTTTTGATCAATCTGGGAAGTAAAATCTTTAAAGTATTAAATCATTTAGTGCAGTGTATTTGGGATGGAATCAAGCCATTAGAATGTACCAGAGGCTACCAAAATAGAGCTCGTTCTGCAAAGTAGCCAGCCGGAACTCCCTGGCTGGCTACTTTTTCCCTATTTGGCTGGCTTCTCCATGTACTTAGGGAAAACACTGGATGAGGGTGTGTTTAGCCTATTCCAGGAGAGAATGACTTCCCTCTCTCATTGAAGCCACAGAAATTCAAGGCCGACCACGGTACTGCAGGTATTGTTAGCAGAAAACAGAATCCCCATTAAAGTAAATGGAAAAATTGCAAACTTTATGTAAATTGAAAAAACATCTAAGACAATCATGGCATCAATAATTGCTTCTAATACACCAGATGTATGTCATTGCACCGATTTATTTTAAAAATAGCACACCGAAGAAATTATAAGGATAATTTTTAGTTGCTACAGTACAAATACCCGGTCGGCCTTCAACTCAATGAGGAGGGGGCAGACTGCAATGTCACTTCCTGGAGTAGCTCAAACAGCATGAGACGTCATCTTAACCGACTTCATTTGGCTTTAATGTACTATAGAGTATTCATATAGGAATGAATGGTGTCACATGATTGATGGCTTTGTCCATTCATACTACATGACCAAAAGTATGTGGACATCTGCTCGTCGAACATCTCATTCAAAAAATCATTAGCATTAATATGGAGTTGGTCTCCCCCTTTGCTGCTATAACAACCCCCTCTCTTCTGGGAAAGCTTTCCACTAGATGTTGGAACATTGCTGCGGGGACTTGCCTCCCTTCAGCCTCAAGAGCATTAGTGCTCTTGTGCCGATGTTGCTTCCAGAGGCTGTTTGGAAGTCAGTAGTGAGTGTTGCAACTGAGGACAGAGTTTTACGCGCCACCATTTCGGCGGTCCCATTCTGTGAGCTTGTGTGGCTAACCACTTCAAGGCTGAGCCATTGTTGCTCCTCGACGTTTCCACTTCAAAATAACAGCACTTACAGTTGCCCTCTAGCAGGGCAAAAATTTGATGATCTGACTTGTTGGAAAGGTGGCATCCTATGACGGTGCCACGCTGAAAGTCACTGAGCTCATCAGTTAGGCCATTCGACTGCCAATGTTTGTCTGTGTAGATTGCATGACTGTACACAGCTGTCAGCAACTGTTTTGGCTGACAAAGCCGAATCCACAAATTTTGAAGGGGTGTCCACATACTTTTGCATATATCGTGTATATACAGTCATTGGTGTATCCTGCCGGGAGGGAGGATGTAGAGGTCCTGTCATGAGCGCTATGTCTGGAGGATGTTTGCTCTCAGATATTGTCTACTATGACGTGTCATATGATTCTCACATTACAGGTTCCGCCAGGCAAATCGTTAAACACGAAAAAGTCACTATAAGATTACTATTAGGAGCATTGTTGCAATGCACACTGTACAGTCTTTTTCATGCTAAGGTTATTAACCAGTGTCCGTAGAGGCACTGTCAGAGACATAGCCTAGGCCTGTTGCACCCTGCTGGTGTCACCATAGGGGACTAAGCCCTTGGGAACTATTCTAACTAACATCTCTAAAGTACTCTCTAACAGGCTCACATGGGGCACTGCCCTGTTGATCTGTTTCACCACAGCTGTCGGCTTAGCATAACTAGACTGGGGCTTGCACACACCCTGACATTTAACAGCCATGCAAGGCAGTCCAACAAGTGTTGCAATGTTTCCTCTACCATGTCTCAAGCAAAATACTCAAGAAATACTATGAAAACTGTAGAAAAATACTTTGTGCTATGCCTCCGCCATAAGGCCTGGCATCAAATAGATTTATAATAACCCACCAAACAACTGTCGTGTGGTTTTATATCTAAACTCTTCAAATCAAAGTGTATTTGTCATGTGCGCCGATTTAAAACAGGTGTAGACCTTAAAGTGAAATGTTTACTTACAGGCTCTAACCAATAGTTCAAAAAAGGGTGTTAGGTGAACAATGGGTAAGTAAAGAAATAAAACAACAGTAAAAAGACAGGCTATATACAGTAGCGAGGCAATAAAAGTAGCGAGGCTACATACAGACACCGGTTAGTCAGGCTGATTGAGGTAGTATGTACATGTAGTTATGGTTAAAGAGACTATGCATATATGATGAACAGAGAGTAGCAGTAGCTTAAAAGAGGGGTTGGTGGGTGGCGGGACACAATGCAGATAGCCCGGTTAGCCACTGTGCGGGGGCACTGGTTGGTCGGCCCAATTGAGGTAGTATATACATGAATGTATAGTTAAAATTACTATGCATATATGATAAACAGAGAGTAGCAGCAGCGTAAAAAGAGGGGTTGGGGGGAACACAATGCAAATAGTCCGGGTAGCCATTTGATTACCTGTTCAGGAGTCTTATGGCTTGGGAGTAAAAACTGTTGAGAAGCCTTTTTGTCCTAGACTTGGCACTCCGATACCGCTTGCCATGCGGTAGTAGAGACAACAGTCTATGACTGGGGTGGCTGGGGCCTTCCTCAGACTCCACCTGGTGTAGAGGTCATGGATGGCAGGCAGCTTAGCCCCAGTGATGTACTGGGCCGTACGCACTACCCTCTGTAGTGCCTTGTGGTCGGTCGGAGGCCGAGCAATTGCCGTACCAGGCAGTGATGCAACCGCTCAGGATGCTTTCAATGTTGCAGCTGTAGAACCTTCTGAGGATCTCAGGACCCATGCCAAATCTTTTTAGTTTCCTGAGGGGGAATAGGCTTTGTCGTGCCCTCTTCGCGACTGTCTTGGTGTGTTTGGACCATTCTAGTTTGTTGTGTATGTGGACAACAAGGAACTTGAAGCTCTCAACCTGCTCCACTACAGCCCCGTTGATGAGAATGGGGGTGTGCTCAGTCCTCCTTTTCCTGTAGTCCACAATCATCTCCTTAGTCTTGGTTACGTTGAGGGATAGGTTGTTATTCTGGCACCACCCGGCCAGGTCTCTGACCTCCTCCCTATAGGCTGTTTCGTCGTTGTCGGTGATCAGGCCTACCACTGCTGTGTCGTCTGCAAACATAATGATGGTGTTGGAGTCGTGCCTGGCCATGCAGTTGTGGGTGAACAGGGAGTACAGGAGGGGACTGAGCACGCACCCCTGTGGAGCTCCAGTGTTGAGGATCAGTGTGGCAGAGGGAACCAATTATTTGTGTTGTTACCTACCCTCACCACCTGGGGGCAGCCCGTCAGGAAGTCCAGGATCCAGTTGCAGAGGGAGGTGTTTAGTCCCAGGATCCTCAGCTTAGTGATCAGCTTTGAGGGCACAATGGTGTTGAATGCTGTAGTCAATAAGCTGTAGTCAATGAATAGCGTTCTCACGTAGGTGTTCCTTTTGTCCAGGTGGGAAAGGGCAGTGTGGAGTGCAATAGAGATTGCATCATCTGTGGATCTGTTTGAACGGTATGCAAATTGGAGTGGGTCTAGGGTTTCTGGGATAATGGTGTTGATGTGAGCCATTACCAACCTTTCAAAGAACTTCATGGCTACAGACGTGAGATCTACGGGTCTGTAGTTATTTAGGCAGGTTGCCTTTGTGTTCTTGGGCACAGGGACTATGATGGTCTGTTTGAAACATGTTGGTATTACATACTCAATCAGGGACATGTTGAAAATGTCAGTGAAGACACCTGCCAGTTGGTCAGCACATGCCCGGAGCACACGTGGTGGTAATCCGTCTGGCCCCGCAGCCTTGTGTATGTTGACTTGTTTAAAGTTCTTACTCACGTCGGTTACGGAGAGCGTGATCACACAGTCATCCGGAACAGCTGGTGCTCTCATGCATGCCTCAGTGTTGCTTGCCTCGAAGCGAGCATAAAAGTGATATAGCTCGTCTGGTAGGCTCGTGTCACTGGGCAGCTCGCGGCTGTGCTTCCCTTTGCAGTCTGTAATAGTTTGCTAGCCCTGCAACATAAGAAGAGCGTCGGAGCCGGTGTAGTATCATTCAATCTTAGCCCTGTATTGACGCTTTGCCTGTTTGATGGTTCGTCACAGGGCATAGCAGTATTTCTTGTAAGCTTCCGGGTTAGAGTCCCGCACCTTGAAAGCGGCAGCTCTACCCTTTAGCTCAGTGCGAATGTTGCCTGTAATCCATGGCTTATGGTTGGGGTATGTATGTACAGTCACTGTGGGGACGTACTTTTTGTGGCTGTTTATTTACCACCACAGACAGATACTGGCACTAAGACCGCACTCAGTCAGCTGTATAAGGAAATAAGCTTATTTCCTTATACAGCTGACTGAGTGCGGTCTTAGTGCCAGTATCTGTCTGTGGTAGTAAATAAACAGCCACGAAAAGTATGGCTGAAAACTCTCTAGGCAAATAGTGTGACCTGCAATTTATCACAATATACTCTACTTCAGGCAAGCAAAATCTAGAAACTTCCTTAGATTTCGTGCACCAGCTGATGTTTACAAATATGCAGCGTATATCCCGCTACGTTGGCGAGTAGTATTGACGGTAACGGCAGCTTTCCCAGTCGCCCTCGCCGGGTCCTGACCAGGCATCCGGCTCTTTGTCCTCTGTACCTGCGTCGCTTCCTCTTGCAAATAATGGGGATGTCGGTCCTGTGGTGTGTTTGGAGAATGTCTTGTGCGTCGTCCTTGTTGTAGAAAACATCTTTGTCTAATTCGAGGTGAGTGATCGCTGTCCTGATATCCAGAAGCTCTGGATAGCACAATTGGTTGGGTGCCCATAAAACTGCTGCCATTTCTTACTGTGCCATTTTACAACAGTCTTTACCAGTCAACCAAAACCACAGTAGCCAGAATGAATCTGCAGGCCAGGCAGTCACAGTGATGCAGCCATTTGAGAGGATGTTCAACAGCTGTACCACTCTGTGTACCACTCTGGCTTGTATTCTAGCTTGTCCTGGGCTGACTCAGTATTGTGTTAGTAAGGGCTTACTCTGTGCTTTCTGATACCTTTCCTCTCTCAGTGAGAAGTTGCCTAACACACACACATTCAACCCCGATGTGTGTGGATTAAACAGCCGCCATTCTGGATATTACTTTTTTATTAACTGGTCCCTGGTAAATTATTAGTTACTAACTAATGATGGCTGGATGGACACTCACTTCCTCTCCCCTCTGTTTCTCCTCCTCCTGTTCCCTTCCTTTCCCTCTCTGTGTCAAATACCTTCTGAAGATTCCTGTATTAGGGCCACATCCTGTAGTTGGCTAAATCACAAGCAGTCACGTTAGCTGTCTCTGCTGTGTGTGTCATTTGATTATGTAAATGCTGAATCTGCTGTGTTGTATCTTACCCACATCATGCTGTCTAATATCATATGCACACAGCAGCATTTCTAACCTGAGGCTGGTAGGCCTCACACATTCAGATGAAAGAGCTGGCGTTGTTTGTGCTGTTTGTCTCCTGTGAATTAGTGTGTGGGTGCGTGCATTTGTACCCTGGATTGTGTCTGTTTAAGGATGACAGAGTGAGTTGGCCTTGTTTGTGTGAATGAGGAAGAGGGTTGAGTATCCTACTTCTATTGGGTTCAGGATTTCCGTTAGCTGGTAATAACCAGCTTTTGGATGATTTTAATAACTTTTACAAAAATAGAAAAGCCGATAAATAAAATTGATGCAGGCCAATTGTCCGGGAGAAGAAAAAAATCTTCTTGCGAAATAATGCTTTTTTTAGACTTTTCGTTGATTGAAGTACCATTTGATGGAAATAGATTTGATTGGTCATGCTTATCGGTCTATACTCTATAGGTTACTTCGCATAATTTAGTGGAATTAAATTGACGTGTGCGTTTGTTATGCATCTTATTTATCACACGTGTAAAGCATAGAGCGATACAAAACCTTTGAGTGTAAAATCTGTCAGACAGCACGAGCTGCTACTACAGCGTCTCAAACAGCGCGTCACACACCACTTTGCAATGAGCAGTATGCATTTTGAAATCATACTTAAATGTTTGAAACCTGAAAGTGTTACTACGTGTTATGAGGCATGTCTTACCTTGCTTCAAAGTCGCCTAAGCCAAAATCTGACCATATCCTTGAAGGAAATTATTTTATATCAACTTTCTTTCATTGTCCAGTAGTTAAATGCACAACCCTAGTCATATTAGCGACCCATGCTAGTTGTGGCATATTAGATCTCCCCTCTTTCTAAATGTCTAAATAATATTTTAATCTCTGTCACATGAAACTGCTCGCATGTGCGCTGTGCTTTTGACAATTTTCCTGCTAATTGCGTTATGGAACAAATATTTACACTTAGCCTACTGTCTTGTGCACGTTGCTGCGTTTATAATCTGAAGAAATAATAGTTTATCAACATTTTAAGCTAAACGTTCTAATCTGTTGCATCAGACTCATTACTTTTTAACTTTTTAATGTTGTTTATGCCTACTGGTTGTATGAATTTGGCATCTATTGTCCCAGAGTCTGTTTGGAATAGGCAATTTTTTTAATTGTCAAGCTGACCAATAGAATAGGCCTGGGTAAACGTTTATTCTATGGGGACTATGGTATATTGACAGGCTAGTGTCTAGCTGTTCCTTGCTCGGCTTGTTGGCAGAGGAAAAGTACATGTGGACAGTTTATTCTAACATCTTCAAAGTGGACATTCTATTTCAATAAGGACCACACATCGTTGCATCCTCGTCTTGCATGTTCTTTTAACATGGATTACACTGGTTGATTTCTGTCTTTCTGAGCACCATGGATGGACGCCCTAGTCAGGTTAGGCACCCAATGCATATGGGTCTGATTAAAATGCTGCCGGTCAAACCCAGTCATGGCAACCTTCCCGAGGCCTACTGCCTGCCTGCCTGCCTGCTGTCAGGCTTTGTGCTGAAAACAACCTGGGAATGCTGCCTGAGTGGCAGCCCTGGACTGGAGGAAAGGTGCTGCCTGAGTGGCAGCCCTCCACCAGGCAGCCCTGGACTGGAGGAAAGGCTGGTGCTGGCCACAGCCTACTCTGCTCTGCCAGAGGCACTTTGCATTGATAACACCTTTAGCCTACATCCTGGGTTTGGTGTAGATTTAAGGACGTTCCCGACTCAAAGCATTAGGCCTGTGTTCATGCTGTTGCTTTCATGACCTTAGCAGAAGTCAACACACTTTCTTTTGACAGTTTATTTTGTATGCTTGTCCACTTTCTTTAGGTTGTGCCTCTAAAATGAATACTGATGTCATTGTGAGTGGTTTTCAAGCAGAGAGATGTTGAAATGTTTGCAGGAAAACATTTTGACATAAGGTACAATGTGTCATCCCTGTTCAGGAGGCATGCAGGACTATAACTACCTGAATGGAAACTGCCTGGAGATCACCATGGAACTGAGCTGCTGTAAATTTCCACCGGCCTCCGAGTTAAAGAAAGAGTGGGACTATAACAGGGAGTCACTCATTGCCTACCTGGAGCAGGTTGGCTTTCACAAGACACAGTGTCACACTCAAACTTTTTAAACTATCACACACACACACACTTTCATTGCACATATGACTAGCTGTAGTATTTCTAACTACTTTCTGGTTCTTACTACTGTACTCGATCTATTTATTTATTTGAATTGAAGAGATTGTTCCATCTTGACATCCATTTGCAGTAGTTACTTACTTCTAGGCAGCACTTCAGTTATTTGAGCTTCATTTGTTCCCAGCTACTGAGGCAATAGAAAGTGTTTGAGATCTCTTCTGACGTTATCCTGTTGATCTCCCAGGTTCACATTGGAGTTCGAGGCTATGTGAACGAGGCTACCAATGGGACAGCTCTGCCTGATGCCAGCATCGTGGTGGCAGGCATCAACCATAACCTGACCACAGCCAAGTTTGGTGACTTCTACCGCCTGCTGCTTCCTGGGACATACAATGTCTCAGCTATAGCCACAGGGTGAGTACTGCTGGAGGAATGAACTCCTTTCCTGCCGCTATACTAACTTGCAGGCACAGGGTACAGAAAATAAAGTCTTTAACAAAAGAAGCATACTCTACTCCTGATTTTTAGTTCCTGTCTGTTTTCCTTTGAACTGATTAGTGCATGGTGTTTTCTTACATGAAGTAAATGCACATCTTAGAGCTTAATTTCCTCTAAGATATTTCCCTGTTCTGGTACTTTCCCATTATACCTGAAACTTCCTGGTGAAATAAATGTAAAAGATATCACCTAGATTTAGACACACTGCTGTGCACAGGGTTTTTACTTTGTGTTTTTCATTTCTAATATGTTTTATTTTAACTGCAACAAAAGAAACAAATTCAATATTTCTGTCTTCATAGGTACATGCCCATGACAGTAGTCGGGGTTCAAGTGGTGGAGGGCAAGGCCACTGAGCTCAACTTCACCCTGGCACCCCTGGGAAATGAACCCACAGGTGGCATAACTGTACCCTTTACCACCACCACTGTCCCTACCACAACCTCTGTCCCTAACACAACCTCTGACCCTGACTCCACCACCATCGAAACCTCCAGCATCACCTCTGAGATGGGGACCTCTGGGGCCAACGAGAGCTCCACTCCCCAGGAGGCTCGGCCCCCAGCCCAGCCTGAACACCAGCCCATCCAGCCACAGGACTTCCGCCACCACCATTACAATGACATGGAGCTGTTCCTGCGCATGTACTGTTATGTTTACTTTATAGGCTTGCCTTTGCAATTAAGCATTTAAAATATTATGCTAGCAAGTAATGTTAGGATGTGAGAGCTTTTAATAAAATGTGAAAAAGCCTTGTTCTTTCAATACAACAGGTACAGCAACAGGTTCCATTCCATCGCTCATCTCTACTCCATTGGGAAGTCTGCAGAGGACCGTGAGCTCTACGTCATGGTGATATCAGACAACCCCACCGTCCACGAGCCAGGTATGGATGTGTTTTGGTGACACTGGAGCTCCAGAAGAGACTTAACTCTAAAGCAATGCCTTCAATCTACGGCTGTGTGGTTTATGTTGATCTAACTTCTTACAGTAACTGGATTGTGTTCATACACAGAAATTCATAGTCTAAAACAAATAACAGTTTTTCCTGTAAAAGATCCTGATACTATTGCTTCAGCTCAATGATCTCGTAGCTTCATATCCTTTTGAATGTGGGGGTACTCACTCTTATCCGCAGGCCCATTACAGCATTGTATTTTTTCAATAGTGGGTGGCCTAGAAATTACAGTGCAAGGATAAGGAGGGTTTTCAAATGAATGGTGTGCTTTAGTTTAATTGAGTGTGAATTTGTTCAGGAGACTTCCGCCCTCATTCTCTCCCAGCCGACTCTGCCCTACTTCTCTTTTAATAGCACTAACACTTTAACAAATGTATTTTACCACTATTTTCTCCCCTTTAGGTGAACCAGAGTTCAAGTATATAGCTAACATGCATGGAAACGAGGTGGTGGGACGTGAGCTGCTCCTCAACCTCATTGAGTACCTGTGCCATAACTATGGCAGCGACCCTGAGGTCACCCAGCTGGTCAACACGACCCGGATACACATCATGCCTTCCATGAACCCAGATGGTTATGAGATCGCCAGGGAGGGTAAGAGAGGAATGTGTGTGTGGGGTCTATTTGTGAAAGATGTTGCCTGTCCACAATAAAAATACAGTGTACCCCTAAATTAAGACATTAAACATGATTACCAGTAGCATAAAGTCAGTGTCCCCCATCCTTATTTTTGAAGGATCTCAGTCCGGCTTTCAACGTACTCTTGAAAGTTGTAATAGTATCTGCACAAGGAGCAATTTAGAAATTGGGAAGTGCATCATCAGTTTGTCTCTTTTCATGTCAGTCATTGCATACCTTAGAGAGCTATTTATAATTTGGAAGAAATGTCCAGTTGATCAACTAGCCCATGTCAGTTTTTTTAGCTAGGTTTTTTAGCCCATAGATTTGTTGTGTTGGGGTTTTTATTTTTCAGAGTAAAAAACCCACTGACACTAGAGAAGCTTTAACCAAGTTTAATTCTTCCCAAAGGTTCTGTACAGCTGTAATCAGACAGCAAAACATTTCTCTATATACATCCTAAATAAGACACTCCTTCTCTCCAATCCTTAGTTTATGCCCAAGAGAAAGAAGGTAATCAGATACTAACCCTGATTACTCCCTTAAAGGGAACTGACCTCACCCCTCACATCCTGATCCACAAATATCCATCTGTCTTCCCTATATCAACACGGTGCTCTGCTCCCATCCCCCAACACATTCCACAGCTATCTGTCCTTCTACAGAGAACCCTTCACTTTCTCCTTTGATTCTATGCTTCTTTCTCTATCATTTATTTAATATCTCAATGTTCAAAATGTCGAACCCAACAGTTGTAATGCTTGAGTCACTCAAATATCACAGGAATACACATAAGGCAAAATGTATAGGGAGGATGTTTCCCAGTGCTGGAAATGGGGCCTGAGTGAAAAGGTTTGGCCTAAGTTACTGTCTGGCTGTAAACAAAAACAAGTGTCAGACATAAAGCTGTCCCAACAGCAGAGCTTTCTTTTCAGCACCTTGGAGTGAATCCTTACCACTGCTACAGCGGAGCCTTGTCTGGCAGCAAAACAGTTCATTCAGCCTAATTTACTGCCTTTTGAAAAAACCTATGGCTTACTTGCTTAAACAAATGCTGTTTCTACTGACAATTGATATGTACAAGCTATGGTATAAGGGGACGACGAGCAGATAAGAGGCAATCCGTAATTTCAATTAAGACATTAATGAGCGAGCTAGGATGGACATAGTCAATCTAACCATTTGTTCAGCACTCTTGAAATATACAATGACAGAATTTAGAACATGGGCCATTCTTACAGCGCTCTCCCTGTACAACAAGTCAGAACCATAGGATAAATAAAGGGGGCATATAAGCAGACAATAAAAGCTCTTACAATATTCGATGACTACATTTCTCTAACACAGGTTATAAGCTACATGTACACCACCAAGTCAGAACAGTAGGCTAAGTTACGAGGGGGAAAGGGACCAAATTATTATGGTCGAGGCACATGGCTACTAACAGCTTACTACACAGCATACACTTAGTATTACTTTGTTAGCTACAGTATACATATCTCCCTGGCATATTACATAATTTATGCAGCATACAATACATTTTTGGACTCACCTTGTTGTGCTGTGCTCACTTGAACAGGAAGGTGGCGCGGCGGTCCTTCATGTGTGCAAATTTTGTCATCAAACTTTGTCATCAAAGTATGGCATTCTCTGTATTTATGGTGCTTTCAAGACAACTGTGAACTCGGGGGGGGGGGGGGGGGGGGGGGGAAACCAGGTTGAATCATGACGTCAGTGATCTTCAGGTCGGAGCTCTTGAAAGAGGCCTGAGTTCACGACTTGGAATTCTGAGTTGGATAACCAAAAGGTATTTCCGCAGTCGGAGTTTGTTTTTTCCAGTTGTTGTCCAGTTGTCTTGAACGCGGCATAAGTCATGCTGGATTGACAGCATGGCCAATGTTTTCAACCTTTTCTGGCCCATGGTGTTGCATGTGAATGTTTATCCTTTTAAGCTTGGAAAAGAGACCCTTAAACCCAGACTTGGACCACACACCCACTCCACTGACTAGCAGGCTAGTGATTGCTTTGCAACGCTTGCAGTTGGCCACTGATTCATTCCAAACCAGTCATTGTTGAATTTGCGATTTCCAACTTATTGTGTAATGTTGATGTCCAATTGAGCACCGATACATTTTGTCTATAATTTCTCTTCATAAGGATTGAAAAGAATTTGTCAGTAGGTTGTTGACTTGATTCTCGATGATGACTGCTTGTCTAGCTTGCTAGCTAAGATTTTGTTGTTCTTTTGCTCTCACAGGTGATGTCAGAGGGTACACGGGACGCAACAACAGTAACAACTTTGACCTGAACCGTAACTTCCCTGACCAGTTTACTACCATCACTGAACCCAGGCAGCCAGAGACCATCGCTGTGATGAACTGGCTCAAGAGTTATCCCTTTGTACTCTCAGCCAACCTACATGGAGGTAAGCCCTAAGCTCTCCCATTTTTCAATGTTTAAAAAAAATGTATATTGTATTCTCATTGGGTATTTCCTCTCTGCCCACTACAGGGTCATTGGTGGTCAATTACCCATATGATGATGACAAGCAGGGACGTACGGAGTACAGCAAGTGTCCTGATGACAAGGTCTTTAAACAGGTGGCCAGATCCTACTCTCAGGTCAGTGGACTTCAACACACAATTTGGGTCCTTATCACTCCATTTACTAAATATATTCATGCAGTTGTGAAGTTGTTTATTACGTTAATAAAAACATTGGACAGTTGTTAAGTTTACTGTTTCAATTCTGCTGTTTGTATTGCATTGTCACCTTTTCCCTTTTGTGTGTGTGTGTGTGTGTGTGTGTGTGTGTGTGTGTGTGTGTGTGTGTGTGTAGGAAAATGCTCTGATGCACAAAGGACACCCTTGTGAGGACCTTTACCCATCGGCGTTCTTTGAGGACGGCATCACCAACGGCGCCAACTGGTACAATGTTCCCGGTACGTACCTTCCCATGCCAATACACACACTAAGAGGAACAATGTGTGTATCTGACTTCTCTTTGTATTCTCTCGCCAGGTGGGATGCAGGACTGGAACTACCTGAACACTAACTGTTTTGAGGTGACCATAGAGTTGGGCTGTGTGAAGTACCCTAAGGCCCAGCACCTGCCTTTGTACTGGGACCAGAACCACAGAGCCTTACTGCAGTACATCCACCAGGTCAGCATATTTACATACTGTCCTTCACTATGCTATCATTCATTCATCTGTCTCTCTCAAAAAAAAAGAAATGTAAACGTATAATTTCTCTCTTTCCCTTTGCCCATTTACTTTGTCTCAAATGCACCAACTTGAATTTGAGGTATTCATCCTCTGTGTATGTGTGTGTGTGTCCCTCTGCAGGTCCACAGAGGAGTAAAGGGCATGGTGATAGACATTAAAGATGGTACAGGCATCCCTAATGCCACCATCATGGTGGAGGAGATCGATCATCCAATCACAACCAACCTAGCTGGAGACTACTGGAGACTTCTGGTCCCTGGGACGTATCACCTCACCGCCTCTGCACGGGGGTGAGAGACAGAACCGTAGAAGTAACTGAGATAAATTAGAGGGTTAACCCCACCCTAACCCAGAGAAACAGAACTAGAATGAACAACCTTCTATGCCCTAACCCTCCCTCCCCTTCTTCTTCTCAGGTACAACTCAGTAAAGATCTACGCGACAGTGCCAGAGGAGGGGGTGGAGCTGGTAGACTTCCGGCTGACGCGGGTGCGTTCGGAGCCCAATGGCCAGGCTCCCAAGGATCCTGGAGCCACCCAGGACCCTGCAGAGGTGGTGTTCCAGAGCTTCATTAAGGACCTGTCTCTGGGCCAGGGGCTGGAGCAGCTGGTTCAGAGTACCATCACAGAGAGCAGCTTCAGATACAGACGCTACAAAGAGCTGTCAGAGTTCCTGAGGGGTTTGACGCTCAACTTCCCCAAGATCACCTCCCTGCATAGGTAGGCCTGAGTTATGACCCCTGACCTCTAAACCCTAACCTGATATCTAACATCTAGACCTTAATTTCCCTAAGAGGACCTCGCTGCAAAGGTAGGCTGGCCCGAGTTATGACCTCTGACCTCCTCATCAAATGTCACCTCTCTGTACAGGTTAACCCTGACCTCTAACCCCTAGTGTAACTGCCCTTAATCAAAATAATTTAGCTTGTCATGCAAAAACATATGTGCATATGTATTATCACATACACCAGATAGGTGTCGTGAAATGTGTTGTTTTACAAGGTCTGCCATGGTGGTAAGGTGCCCAAGGAACAAATTAGGGTTAAGTGCCTTGCTCAAGGGCATATCGACAGATTTTTCACCTTGTCGGCATGGGTATTCGAACCAGCGACCTTTCGTTTACTGGCCCAACACTCTAACCGGTTGGCTACCTGCCCACCTGTACCCCTAATGGCTAACCTCAAAACCTCTCCTCCAAATGGTTGGAATTACAGTCTACGTGTCATTGCAGAAGAGTCCGCTAGGTAATAATCTACAGTGGAATTGATAATAACATGCATTATTCTGTCTAGTTTGGGCCAGAGTGTGGAGTACAGGACCATCTGGGCCTTGGAGATTTCCAACAAACCAGACGAGCCTGAAACGGCCAAGCCCAAGATACGCTTGGTGGGAGGTATCCATGGCAACGCCCCCGTTGGCACAGAGCTCCTGCTGGAGTTCGCTGCCTTCCTCTGCATCAACTACGACAAGAACCCCACCATCACCAGGGTGAGATGATTTATCTGATATGTTTTTACTATACCAATCATAACTATAGTGCCTAGTGAAATTATTGTTGCCTTAAAATTACTACATTTTCCTACAATTTTGATATTTCTATCGACCACAATTTAAAAAGGAAAGAAAACTTGCAAAAAAGTTTCATGTTCTAAAATAAAAAAGCTCCCTTTAAATATAACTGATGTCCTGTTGTTCTACCCCTCATTCCTCTTTATCCTTCTCCCTCTTCTCTCCACAGTTGATTAACGAGACGCGGATCGTCATCCTTCCCTCCATCAACCCAGATGGACGAGAGCTGGCCAGAGAGAAACAGTGCACCTCTACTGTGGGCATGACCAACACACACGGGAAAGATCTAGACACTGACTTCTTTGGTCAGTACCTGCTGCGGTTGGTGTATAGACGGAGATGTTTGTGTTGTGTGTGTACTTGCATGCCCTTACATGTTTGATGGTGTCCTGTCTGTGTGTGCTGCTGTTGTAGGTAATGCCTCCCAGCGGGTGGTGGAGGCTCAGCCAGAAACCAGGGCAGTGATGGACCTGATCTTAGAGAGGGGCTTCACACTCTCTGTAGCCCTGGATGGAGGCTCCCTGTTGGCTACTTACCCCTACGACAAGCCTGTACAGCCAGGTAGGAACATGGGGCTCCAAATATAGAATACTAGAAATCTATCAAATAAATAGTTAACTAATAGTGTACTTTCTTTCAGTTGAAAATGAGGAAACTCTGAAGTACTTGGCCAATGTGTATGCCAGCAACCATCCCAAGATGCACCTGGGGGATACGGGATGTCCAAGCAATGGCCAGAGTATGTACCAACAGCACCACAAATAGACCACTGTGACCTATAGACTGCATTCCAAGTGGTGAATTGGAAAAGATGGCTTATATACATCTATTGACTCCTATGTTTCATCCTTCTCTTCTCCTCTCTCCCCAGTGGGTAACATCCCAGATGGAGTACTCAGGGCAGCAGAGAGACAAAGTCACATGGGCAGTATGAAGGTATATTTCATACCCTACTTCCTAATGCTATCTAATGCTATATCTCTCACAAGAGAAAGGTTGTTCTGTCACCCGGCCCAAAGAGGCATCTGCTTGTTGAGTTCTGGAACAACACGACTTCCACTGCTAAGTCTGTATTTAACTTCAACTAACTGTGTAAGAGCCTGATCAATTGTTTGATTTTAAAGTACAGTAGCCATTCTGGACTAAGCTTTACTGGTCGTCAATATGGCTATTCTGATGTGTCTGTCCTGTCCTGTCCTGTCCTATCCTGTCTTTTTAGGACTTCAGTGTGGACTTTGGCCACTGTCCAGAGATCACGGTGTATACAGGCTGCTGTCTGTTTCCCCCGGCCAAACAGCTGGCCACGCTGTGGGCTGAGAATAGGAAGGCACTGCTCAGCATGCTGGTGGAGGTCAGTAATACCCTTGACCTCTGACCTGGGGTCATGTAATACAAATGCATTCATTAAGTTTACAAATGCTTTGATGAGTTATTGAGTGTGTTTGATAATAATAATTAATGCATTTCGGGGCTCCAATTGGTTACTAATCAAACGCGTTTGTTTGATACATTATTGAATGCATTTATGGCATACATGTGCAGGTATTGCCACAGAAGATGAAATTAACATAATATTACTTAGTCTATTACAATGTTACATTATCTTCCTGCGATAGACTAGCATCCTGTTTAGGGGGTATACTTGTTCTGTACATCAAGCTGCCTTACGCTACAGTAACAGGATATAGGCTCCTGCCCTATTGGCCGTTCTGGCTCGGACAAGGCTACTTAATAAATTTTTTGTTCTGTGTACTTTACATTCAATCTGTGTTTCTGTCTCTCCCTCAGGTCCATAAAGGTGTGCGTGGCATGGTGAAGGATAAGAGTGGGAAGCCCATCGTGGGGGCCATGATAGTGTTGAACGGAGGTGTGAGGGTGTTCACTGCAGAGGGAGGCTACTTCCATGCTCTTCTTGCACCAGGAAACCACAACATAGAGGCTGTGGCTGATGGCTACCAGCAACAACGGCAGGAGGTGGTTGTGTCGTCATATGAAGCTGCCAGCTCCATCATCATAGAGTTTGACATGGACAACCGCATTTTTGGTCTGCCTCGAGAGTTTGTTGTGGCTACTGCAGGTAAGCATGAGGAGAACTGTTTTTTTGGAGATGTTACCTTTTGTGTAATGTTGCCAGATGATTGCAGAGAATTCTTTTTTTTTTTTTTTTTACGTTTTAGTCATTGGATCCGGCAGGTAGCCTAGTGTTTAGAGCGTTGGGCCAGTAATCGAAAGGTTGCTAGATCAAATTCTTGGTTCTTAACTGACTTGCCTAGTTAAATAAAGGTTAAAAAAAATAAAAAAATTAAAGTAAAAAAAAAAATATATATATATATATATATATATTAATTTAGTAGATGCCCTTATCCAGAGCAATTAGGGTTAAGTGTCTTGCTCAAGGGCATATCGAGAGATTTTTCATGTAGTCGGCCCTGGGATTATTGTAGGGAGTAAAACAAGGTGAATAAGTTACATTTTGTAGGTTTTTAGGACATATGTTTGTTTTGTGCCTCTGCCTCATGTTTATATATGCTTGTCTCTCTTATCTCCTTCCTTGCAGCGGCCTCCATGACGGCCCTGGTGGTGACAGCCTGTATCATCTGGTGTGTGTGCTCTGCTAAATCCAACCAGCAGAAGGATGGTTTCCACCGGCTGCGGCAGCACCGTGACGATTACGAGGACGAGATTCGCCTTACCTCCATGGGCTCCAAGAAGTCCCTGCTCTCCAACGAGTTCCAGGATGAGAGCGAAAGCGATGAGGACACGCTCTACGCCAACGCCAACAAACTCTGAGATCCCACATACATATATACTATAGACATACATACATGGCCAACCTGGGTCCTATTCATTAGGCACCAAACAGATTAAAACGGACGGAAACAGAAACGCTTGTTTTTACTTTGTTGTTTGAAAACATTTTGCTACAGTGTGCCCAAATGAATACGACCCTGTTGTTAGTACTGGGCAATTCCACATTAACAGAGTGATGCTGAGACTCCGATTTAACACTTTAAAACAAAAACCAATGATTGCAAAGTTGAACACACTGTAAAACTCGATGCACAAGGACTACTTTTAACCATTTCCATAGAACATTTTACAATAACACATTTACTTGAAGAACAGTGCAGATACAAAGTTTGTAGCAGAATTACAGTTTGTGCTGTTGGGGCCATCATTCTGTTTACATTTTTGTATTATGTTCGGTGGAAAATGTAGTAGAGTTAGAGTGCATAGAGTTGTATAGTTTTTTGTTTGAAATACATTTTAAAGGGAAAAATCAGAGTTTCACCCTGTTACTGTGGAATTGCGCTACTACTACTGCCCCTCCCTGTGACTTGAGTTGGCCGTTGTTGTGCTCTGTGGCTCTGCTCTACTGGAGAGGACGAGGTGGAGCAGGGAGGGCTTGTTCTTGTCCATCCCTATAAGATTCTCCAGGTCCCATTTGCCTGTCCTCCTCCCGCCCACCAGAGAGCGCTGTTTCAGAGACCACAACAGTCCTCTATGGCTGGTGTCCAAGCCGAATCGTCCAAATTAACACCTGCTTTGCTCTGTTTACAGATGCACACTAAAGGTCTAGTGGAGCTGGGCAACCTTTTTTTTTTCTTCATGCACACAACACACACATGCACACTTTTGCAGTTAGCCACACATCAACCTGTCCATATATTTATTTGATACCTATACTTGGAACTAGTACCAATTAATATACCAATTGCAGTCATTTGAAATGATTAAAGAAATGTCTGTTTCTCAAGGTTTTTGTCCGTGTTGTCACAGTCCAGTTAGCCAGTCTTTCAGAGGGAGCATCAAACACAGTGCCTTGGCTGATGTAGAGTTAGACACGCCACTCTCTTTTAGGGCTACAGTACAGAAGCGTGGTGGTGTGGGTACTAGATATACTAGAATATTGTCCAGATTATGTTCTAGTACAGATTATGATCTGTGATCCATCATATACTCAGGTGATATGGAAGACATTAGTCATCCAGGATTCATCCAGGGGTCTGGAGTATTTTAAGAGATGCACTCTTTCAGAGCAGAAGACTTACAATGGGCCGGGTTCACAGGCTGCATGTGTTTTCACTTCTATTGCCCTCTGCTTATTCATGTGCCCTCTTGAACATACAGCACAAGGCCCTCTGCATTTTACTACAAGCACTGTATGTTAAATACAAATACAAGATTCCCCATTTAATTGTTCAGGGAAAGCAGTTTGAAATAGATGCAAATACTGTAAATCACAAAATGGATGGTTTTCTTAATGTTTTTCCATTTGAAAGAGAATCTATGCTTTTTCTTTCTACACACGTTTCATATCTTAAAATGACCCTTAAGATGGCAAATTACTTAGCCATGCTTTAATAATCAGCCGCAACATATAGATGTATATTTTGTTGTAATTTACTTGTATTTTTTTTCCATGCATTCATGATTTATTTGTACAAATCATAATTCTATCAAATCCTTGTGCTAGATGTCAACCCTACATTACTGAATAGGTGCAGAACGTCTGCTCTAGAACCATCCAGCAGTTGTGGGAGAGTGTTTAGAGAGGAGGGCATCTTCCTCTACAACAGTGGTCACCAACCCTGGTCATGAGGAGTATAAGGTGTGCAAACTTTTGTTCCAGTCCAACACTAACCCTCCCAATTCTACTCTCATCAAGGTATTTTTGAGTAGTTGGTTAGTCGAATCAGTTATGTTAGTGCTGGGCTGGAACAAAACCCTGTACGCTATGTAGTTTTCCAGGACCAGGGTGAAGGACCACTAGTCTACAGGGGTGTCTGACTCCTAACAATCATCTCAGTTGCACATAATCAATATTGTAGCAACGCCAGGTAATCTTAGGGGGAGAAAGTAAGTTATTTTTCTATTTGTTTTACATTGTGTGTTTTGAGAGGGATGGAGAGTGTTATCTGAATGGATGTTGGGGTTTTGATGTAAATGGTTATTTTTGTTTCTTTTTATATGAAACTGAATTGATTGTAGATAATGAACTGTTGCCAAGTTTATTTGAATGACAAAAATAAGTGAAATTCATGTTAACCCTGACTACAACACACATTTCATAACAAACCAACCTGTTACGTTGTATGTGGTGATATGACAGACATGCTAACATGAACACTTCAAGACATTGATGAATTAAACAATATGGAAAGAAAATGAATTATGTCCTAATTCGTTGCTTTGACACTGCTCTCATCTTTTATCAACCAGATTATACTGTATCTGTCATTCAGCAGCAAAATGTTAAAGCTGAATTGTAGCAATTGTAGCATTTTCTATTGACCCACCATTGCCACTAGGGGACAATTAATGTTTTGTATGAAGACAATTTGCATGGTGGCTGCTGTGAGGTGAAAAATGTGTTACTGCAGATTAGGTTTAGCCAATTTAATAGACTGGATTTTGAGATGTCAACATGCTGTTGTTTGTGTGCAGACTACTAGCATTTGCCATTTTTCTTTTTATGGGAAGGGGAAGCGGAATGTTGAGAGAATTGGACCAGTTTCACAGCACTCCTCATTGCTTCTGTGGACACAGTTTATTTGAAAGGAGGCATTCAAGGCAACATATCTTCTACTGGCATGTGTGATCTGTAGCTGTCTTTCTCACACAATCATTCCGCTATCAATTACGGTCTACGAGGCTTTATATACACCATTTTTTGTTCCCAAGATGCTGACCAGTTTGTCAATGGATGCCGCACATGACTAGATAACCGCACCGGGAGGCGCATTTGTAGTGTGGTAGGAGTTTTCAAGTTCCATGTCCTGTAGGTGGGCTGTGCGTCAGCTGATGACGTTGGACAACAAAAATGGCAGGAGGAAGCAGCAACTACTGGGAAGGTGAGGTGGCAAACTGGCACAACTAGGGTGCGATCAGACAGCTATTTGATACATTTGCAACGATGTTTGGTAAATTTGAACGGGGTTTACATGCCAAAAGTGTTGTCAAATTTGGAGCAAATCTACACGCCGTTGGGTCGGGTGGCCTGTCCACGAGCTCAGCTAGCTAATGTTGGTTAGCCTAGCGAGTTACCTTCAAATATCTTGTAGCTAGCTAGCTGTTTTAGATTCGTTGTATAGTTAGCTAGCTAACGAAATAAAAATGTAGGTAGCTAAATTGTGATTTCAATTTCACCTAGCTAGTTACTTAGTTATCAATATGTGCAGCCAACGTTAGCCAAATTATGTTTGTGTGCTAACGTTAGTTGGTTAGCCAGCCAAGTTATTTTGTCAACAGCAGCAGGATGATTAGAGAAGTGCTGCCTGATTGTTTTTTTTTTGTTGTCTCCACTTAGCTGACGTTAACTACCTACCACTATTGTATAGATGGCTAATTGAATAAGGTAGTTATGTTCAGAAAAAGTTGGTTATTTAACTAACGTTTATATGAAAAAGACAGCAATACAACATATTATTAATATGACTCATTAGCTATGTGGATTAGTCTTTCTGTAGGCTTAGATTACTGTTGATGCCAACCCTGTTTCTCAATTCCAAACTGTGTGTGTGTGTGTGTGTGTGTGTGTGTGTGTGTGTGTGTGTGTGTGTGTGTTATGTGTGTTGCACATTCCAGATTTGCGAAAGCAGGCCAGGCAGCTGGAGAATGAGTTGGACCTGAAGCTGGTGTCTTTCAGTAAACTGTGTACAAGCTACAGCAGCTCCAGAGATGGCCGTCGAGGAGACAGGTAAGACTAAAACAAGTTCCATTTAGACGAGTGCCCAGTCCCATTCAAGTTTATAGCCCCTTCCTCTAGATCCTAGCCTTCTACACCTTTGGGGCCAGTTTCCCAAACAGAGATTAAGCTTTTTCCTGGACTATAAAGCACTTTCAATGGAGATTCTCTTTTAAACATGCTTTTTCTTGGTGTTCATGGATCTGATTGGACTGATAGGTGTTACAAATATGGTGATACAGTACCTCCACCAAGCCCACATGTTGAGAGTCCTAATGGCCTCCTTGTCTTCCTCTCCGTGCTTTAGCAACTCAGATACTGCTCCCCTCCTCAACAACTCAACGCAGGACAGAATGTTTGAGACCATGTCTGGGGAGATTGAACAGCTGCTGGCCAAAGTAAGACTAAACACCAAATAATTTTATTCAGCTTCACTATCATAGGCATGTCAACATGGTTGAATCTTGCATTGTGTGTATGTGTACTGATGGTGCTGTGTCTCTCAGCTCACAGGTGTAAATGACAAGATGGCTGAGTACACCAGCACCCCGGGGGTGACGTCCCTTAACGCAGCCCTGATGCACACGCTCCAGAGACACAGAGACATCTTGCAAGTCTGTGCCTGTCTCTTACTCTTTCTACCTTTTTCTCTCACTCCCTCCTTCTTTCTTTGTTTCTCTCCCCTTGTCTCTCATCTCTTAGTCTTAACTTGAGATCTGCATGCATCATTTACATTTTCACTTAACTCCCATGGGGTTAATAGTTTTGCATCCCCTTAACTCCTGTTTTTTGTTGCTGTACCCAAGGACTACACTCACGAATTCCACAAAACCAAAGCCAACTTCCTTGCCATCCGGGAGAGAGAAGATTTGCTGGGGTCCGTCCGCAAAGACATTGAGTGAGTATCTCTCCCTCCAGCACCTCCATAGATCCTTTCTTACCATAAAATGTTTTACTGACTTGAAACAACAGGTTGTTGATTTTATTTCAACTGAAAAGGGTGATTGATAAAGCATATGATTGTATTGATTTATTATGGTTCTGTATGTAAGAACACTCCCTCATTTGTCTCAAATTCCAAATCGATGTCAGTAAAAACAAAATAATAGAATACCAGTCCTGTATGCTATTTAGATGCTGAAGTTTATGTAAAAATTAAAAAGAAAGATTTTTAGTGACATTTCACCCACTTTGGGTGGGATGACACAAGCATATATACATTGAACCTTTCTTTATAGGCACTTTCATACTCACCACATTTGCTGCTACTGCCTATTATCTATGCTGTTGCTTAGTAACTTTACCCCAACCTATATGTACATATCTACCTCAATTACATCCTACCCCTGCACGTCGACACGGTACTGGTACTCCCTGTATATAGCCATGTTATTCAGACCTGTGAAACCTTCAGGTATCATGTCCTCCGTGTTGGACTGGGCGACATGGCCAAAATGATCATATCACTGTAGTTTTTCAATTATTTTACAGTATTTGATATTTCTGAATAATACAAGTTCTAAATATGCTTACTGGCGATTAAAAACGGGTGATTGCTATAATTTTTAGTCATTTAATATAAAAACATCTAACGCTTAAAATACCTTTTTTGATAGTAAAGTAAAAATCCATACGGGTTTGTGAATGAATACCAATCAGTGGAGGCTCTTCAGAGGAGGTGAATTCCCCCAAAAACTATAATAAATATATTCCAAATAATTGATTAAAACTGTGTTTTGCAATGAATGTCTACAGTACCCTCAACAGCACTGTGTAGGGTATCACCGTGGTGTAGCCGGAGAGCAGCTAGTTTCCGTCCTCCTCTTGGTACATTGGCTTACATACAAAACCTAGGAGGCTCTTGGTTCTCACCCCCCTTCCATAGACTTACACAGTAATTATGACAACGTCTGTAGAACGTGCTCCAACCTATCAGAGCTCTTGCTGCAAATCAAATCAAATTGTATTTGTCACATGCGCTGAATACAACAGGTGTAGTAGACCTTACAGTGAAACGTTTACATACAAGCCCTTAACCAACAATGCACTTTTAAGAACATTTAAGTGTTAAGTAAAATATGTAAATAGCAAATAATTAAAGAGCAGCAGTAAAATAACAGTAGCGAGGCTATATACAGGGGGTACCGGTGCATAGTCAATGTGCGTGGGCACAGGTTAGTTGAGGTAATTTAGGTAATATGTAGGTAGAGATAAGAGTAGCAGCAGTGTAAAAGAGGGGGGGTACAATGCAAATAGTCTGGTTAGCCATTTGATCAGCTGTTCAGGAGTCTTATGGCTTGGGGGTAGAAGCTGTTAAGAAGCCTTTTGGACCTAAACTTGGCGCTCCGGTACAGCATACCATGCGGTAGCAGAGAGAACGGCCTATGACTAGGGTGACTGGAGTCTTTGACAATTTTTAGGGCCTTCCTCTGACACTGCCTGGTATAGAGGTCCTGGATGGCAAGAAGCTTGGGGCCAAGTGTTGTACTGGGCTATATGCACTACCCTCTGTAGTGCTTTGCGGTCGGAGGCCGAGCAGTTGCTATACCAGGCAGGGATGCAACTAATTAGGATGCTGTAGAACCTTTTGAGGATCTGAAGACCCATGCCAAATCTTTTCAGTCTCCTGAGGGGGAGACTGAAAGGGTGGTAATTGGAGTCGTGTCTGGCCATGCAGTCATGGTTGAACAGGGAGTACAGGAGGGGACTGAGCACGCACCCCTAAGGGGCCCACGTGTTGAGGATCAGCGTGGCAGATGTGTTGTTACCTACCCTGGCCCGTCAGGAAGTCCAGGATCCAGTTGCAGAGGGAGGTGTTTAGTCACAGGGTCCTCAGCTTAGTGATCAGCTTTGAGGGCACTATGGGGTTGAATGCTGTAGTCAATAAGCTGTAGTCAATGAATAGCGTTCTCACGTAGGTGTTCCTTTTGTCCAGGTGGGAAAGGGGCAGTGTGGAGTGCAGTAGAGATTGCATCATCTGTGGATATGTTGGGGAGGTGTGCAAATTGGAGTGGGTCTAGGATTTCTGGGGTAATGTTGTTGATGTGAGCCTTGACCAGCCTTTCAAAGCACTTCATGGCTACAGATGTGAGTGCTACGGGTCGATAGTCATTTAGGCAGGTTACCTTAGTGTTCTTGGGCATAGGGACTATGGTGGTCTGCTTGAAACATGATGATATTACAGACTCAGTCAGGAACCGGTTGAAAATGTCTTTGAAGACACTTGCCAGTTGGTCAGCACATGCTCGGTGTCCACGTCCTGGTAATCCTTCTGGCCTTGTGGATGTTGACCTGTTTAAAGATCTTACTCACATCGGCTGCGGAGAGCGTGATCACACAGTTGTCCGGAACAGCTGATGCTCTAATGCATGCTTCAGAGTTGCTTGCCCTGAGGTGAGAATAGAGGTAATTTAGCTCGTCTGGTAGGCTCGTGTCACTGGGCAGCTCGCGGCTGTGCTTCCCTTTGTAGTCTAATAGTTTGCAAGCCCTGCCACATCCGACGAGCGTCGTCCACCCAATTGAAGGATCAGAGAATGAATCTAGTACTGAAAGCATAAGCTACAGTTAGCTAGCACTGCAGTGCATAAAATGTGGTGAGTAGTGGACTCAAAGAGAAATACAATAGTTGAACAGTTTTCAACAAATCTTTTTCAAAAATGGTGACGCGAAACTCGTTTGCAACTGTTGGACTAATGATTCTACCCTAGATAAGCTAGATGCAGGCAAGAGTGTGCAAGGCTGTATTGAATGTGTCGTTGTCTAGCATCTCAAATTTTTCTATCGACCTGTGTGCACCTACTTTGTACACTTTCAATCGTAGGCTAGATTGTAGCAACCTCATGATGGGTATAGGGCAAACTAGTTATGTTACATTGAACTGGGTGAATGGAATGTGAGTGAAAGTCATCCAACATGCTGTAATAGTAATAAGGCCATGCTCATGATTTTAAAAAAGTAAGGTCTTCTGTCATCACAAATGGCACTGATTGCCACTGATACCGATATCGTTTTTATGGTTTACTGCCCCGCCCTACCTCCATGGGCCTCTGTAATGAGAGCGAGAGAAGGTGCTCCACTGATTGGCTTGGTAGTAAATGACGGCTGGGCAACCAGACTATGACTCTTGTCTGTGTTTTAATGGCTTATTGATCTATCTAAGATGCAGCAGGCCGCACCTCGAGACCACTGCAGGATTCCTATTGAGCAAACACACACACACGGCAAACTACCCTCCTTTTATATGCAGATAGCCTTTATTCATCAGTGGTCACTGTTCCATGCGCTCATGTCTGTTGTCCATGTGCTCCACATTAACCGTACATCATAGTGCCTGGGAATGAACCTTTCACTGTTCCATGCGCTCATGTCTGTTTTCCATGTGCTCCACATTAACCGTAACCTTTCACTGTTCCATGCGCTCATGTCTGTTTTCCATGTGCATGTCCATGTGCTCCACATTAACCGTAACCTTTCACTGTTCCATGCTCTCATGTCTGTTGTCCATGTGCTCCACATTAACCGTAACCTTTCACTGTTCCATGCGCTCATGTCTGTTTTCCATGTGCTCCACATTAACCGTAACCTTTCACTGTTCCATGCTCTCATGTCTGTTGTCCATGTGCTCCACATTAACCGTAACCTTTCACTGTTCCATGCGCTCATGTCTGTTGTCCATGTGCTCCACATTAACCGTAACCTTTCACTGTTCCATGCGCTCATGTCTGTTGTCCATGTGCATGTCCATGTGCTCCACATTAACCGTAACCTTTCACTGTTCCATGCGCTCATGTCTGTCCATGTGCTCCACATTAACCGTAACTTCCATGCGCTCATGTCTGTTTTCCATGTGCATGTCCATGTGCTCCACATTAACCGTAACCTTTCACTGTTCCATGCGCTCATGTCTGTTTTCCATGTGCTCCACATTAACCGTAACTTCCATGCGCTCATGTCTGTTTTCCATGTGCATGTCCATGTGCTCCTCATTAACCGTAACCTTTCACTGTTCCATGCGCTCATGTCTGTTTTCCATGTGCATGTCCATGTGCTCCACATTAACCGTAACCTTTCACTGTTCCATGCGCTCATGTCTGTTGTCCATGTGCTCCACATTAACCGTAACCTTTCACTGTTCCATGCGCTCATGTCTGTTGTCCATGTGCTCCACATTAACCGTAACCTTTCACTGTTCCATGCTCTCATGTCTGTTGTCCATGTGCTCCACATTAACCGTAACCTTTTACTGTTCCATGCGCTCATGTCTGTTGTCCATGTGCTCCACATTAACCGTAACCTTTCACTGTTCCATGCTCTCATGTCTGTTGTCCATGTGCTCCACATTAACCGTAACCTTTCACTGTTCCATGCGCTCATGTCTGTTGTCCATGTGCTCCACATTAACCGTAACCTTTCACTGTTCCATGCGCTCATGTGTGTTGTCCATGTGCTCCACATTAACCATAACCTTTCACTGTTCCATGCGCTCATGTCTGTTTTCCATGTGCTCCACATTAACCGTAACTTCCATGCGCTCATGTCTGTTTTCCATGTGCATGTCCATGTGCTCCACATTAACCGTAACCTTTCACTGTTCCATGCGCTCATGTCTGTTTTCCATGTGCTCCACATTAACCGTACATCATAGTGCCTGGGAATAAACCTTTCACTGTTCTGTTGGCTGTGGACAGAATTTATAATTGTTCAGCTTGGGAAGATTACATTACTGCCCACCCACACAATGTGATGGGAAATGTGAGCTTTATTTTAGTGGTAGTCCTGTCTAAGTCCCCAAAGGACCATTTTTTTTTTTTGTTTTTAATTATTGTGTGCGTTCTGATCCATGTAGCCTACATGGTGTATGATGTACTGTCAGCATTAATGTAGACATTGTCATTTCTCAAACTACATACATGCTGTTCCTCAAGGATTTAGACTGGTGTTGTAACGCTTTCAAAGCCCACGTGCTTGAGTCTTGTGGCGTGCGAACGCTGAACTAACACACACTAATAGCCAAGCAACTGACGCTAACAGCAGTGCTAATTATCACTACAACACTAGGCTAACAACAACCCCTATTGTATCGTATACAATCAGGCATTGAGTTGGCATCATAGTGGAACTCCTCCTGGGAGTGGGGAGGGCAGTGAGGTGGATGGATGTCTGGAGCCTAGAACGCTGCAGTGAGCCATGCGCACTAGACTGGAGTGATGACATTAGGCTGGGCTGACAGCTCGTGGTTCTAGCTGCAGTCATGGTCCCACACAGCACCACTGGAGAAGAGATGCAGGCAGTCATGCAGATACGGAGACTCGGAGCTTCCATTTCCAGGAAACCCTGAGAGATGGGGAAATTGAGACAGTGAGGGAAGGAAGAGGGACAGAGGGAGGTGGTAGTCTGTTAGGGCACTACTGGGATGCTTCACCACTGTTCTTTAAGTTGTCCATTTTGTCAAGGTCCACAAGTTCACTTTCTCTGATACAGCTATACATGATACTATAGAGTATGAAATAAACTTAGTGATTTTGTCTTCACTCTGCTACTTTTGCTGACCTTGCTATAAAGGAGAATTCAGCATCTCTTCTAGTTAAAGAACTGTTGAATTCTCTTGTTCTTTCTACCCATTTATTGTACAATGCTAGCTAGGCAACTATGGCTAACTTAGTCACGTCAAACAGTGCAGACAGAATAACAGTAGGTGCATTAGTTTAAGCTGTCTTTTAGTGACATTTATTTGGATACATCCATAACAATGAGCTAATGAGCCATGATTTCGCCTGGCATAGACAATGTGCTCTCTCGTTAGGACACTGTTGTTCAGAGGAGCTAGCCAACAACACAGCTAATACAATAACTTCAAACTGAAGCTGGAAAGACTGTAAACTAGTTGCACTTCATTTTGTTAGACTTTAAAAATGTATATTTCTTTGTATATATCCATAAATTATGCCAGCTAATTCATGATTTTGACTGGCAGGCTGAGAAATGCTGCTTGTCTGTCTTGTCCCAACTTCGGCCACATTTATTACTATGGGATAGTTGGAGATGGTTTCTATTTCAATATTCAAATTCTATGTTGCAAATGTCAGTGAGACAGACAGCAAGGTTTATACAAATCTCCACTGTTAAACTAAATGTTAGTCTAAAAGAAATGTGAGATCATGTCTAAATGCTTTTTATAGTGATCAGGTTTACTTCCCTGCCTGGGCTGATGAGACAGTGGATTGCGCAGTCAGATGGAACTGAGTAAATAGGCAGTTTAACGTCATAGATTTAGCCGGTGGTAACTTGTGGAATAGAAACCGTCTGGAATGCACTTTTAACTGATCAGCATTCAGGATTAGACCCACCCATTGTATAATAACACATTATCCACCATGGATGTTCCCTCTCTAGTAGGCTTGAGAGAGACCCCGATATATGGTATAAACAGTATATTTTGAAATACAAATGGTAGGATTTTCAATACTGTAAAAAATAAAAAATGGGGGATGCGTCGCAGCTTTTAACTAGAAGTTAATTATAACTAATAAGAAATCTAAGATGTGTCAAATTTAAATTATGTCCAGCTCAGGGATCCAGCTATGCATTTGGTTTGCTAACTTGCTAGCAAAGTGGCTAGATGTCAAGATCAAGCTTCTTGGTTACAGCAGAGACATTCGATCTATTTAAATTACATTTGTTATTCTAACTCCTAATTCTATGCATTCATCCCCTCCTGGATCAAGAATTGAAACAATGGATGCCTCTCCTTTCCCCAGGTCAGTGGAGAGGAAGGAGAGCATCACTAAAGTGCTTATGGGCTTACAGCCTATAGCTAGTCCAGCATCCATTTCCTATAGCAGCCACTGCAGTGGGATTTGAGAGTAGTGCTAAGGAGCTTTCGGCACGGTTTGCTGGTTGCTCATATCCACTCTGTGAGTGGCCTAAACAACATTCTGCCGTTGTATAGGCTACTTGGTGACCAGTGTAGACTTAAGCAATAAGGCACGAGGAGGTGTGGTATATTTCCAGTATATCACGGCTACGGGCTCTTCTTAGGCATGACGCTATGTGATGACAATGCATTAGCCGTAGTATATTGCCATATACCACAAAACCCTGAGGTGCCTTATTGCTAGCGTAAACTTGTTACCAACATAATTAGAACAGTAAAAATGTATTTTTTTTTCAACCCTATGGTATAGGGCACTCAGCCTATCAGCATTCCGTGTTAAGACCCCCTAGTTTATTTTTAAGCAATAAGGCCCGAGGGGGTGTGGTATATGGCCAATATACCACGGCTAAGGGCTGTTCTTATGCGCAATGCAGAGGGCCTGGATACAGCCCGTAGTCATGGTATATTGGCCGTATACCACAAACCTCCAAGGTGTCTTATTGCTATTATAAACTGGTTACCAACGTAATTAGAGTAGTAAAAAAATGTTGTCTTACCCATGGTATACTGTCTGCTATACCACAGCTATCAGCCAATCAGCATTCAGGGCTCGAACCACCCAGTTTATAACAGTGTGGGGTTTGTGAAAGCCAATCCTGTAAAACTGATGGGATTTTGATAGCGTCTTTGCATATTTTGTGATGTTTTACCATTCAGCTCAAACTTAATTAACTATCATTGAAATGGTTCTAGAAAACCTGACATGTGGGGCTGAGTGGTGTCTGTCTTGTGTAACTATAAACCATTGTTATACAAGCGTAAGCATATGGAAATACAGCGCACATTCCCCTGTTACCCACTAGGTGGCAGTAGACCCATCTGCATTCGCAGACCTGACTGGGTGTGTGTGGCTGGTTAAGTGGTCAGGAGATGAGGGCTCTCTCTCTGTTAACAATACCACACACACACACATGGCTCCAGACATCTTAAAGGGATACTTCTGGGTTTTGGCAATGGTATCTAATTCCAAAGAGTCAGTTGTACTTTTGCATCTCATTTTAAGCATTTGTGTCCAGTATGGAGGAAGTTGGAGGTAGTTTCGCGAGCCAATGCTAGCAAGTGTTAGCGTAATGACCAGCAGGACCACTAAGGTTGTTACTGTAGCAATGACGAGCCAATCCCTCTGAGATGTGAAAAGATAGTAATGGAATGGTTCACATCTATTTCCATTGTACTTCTCCCATGCTGTTTTTCGCTCTAATTACTCTCTTTTGCCCCCCCCCCCCAGCAGCAGTAGTGGTAGGGAGAGAGGGCGAGCTGCATGACCCTACCCATTAGCTTACATGGTGATGTTGACAACAGGATAAACCCTCAGTGTTTTCCATTCAGGCCAGGCTGGCTCTTTAAACAACCACCTCAGCATTGCTGTACTCCTATTATACATGAAGTAGTCCTTTTTACCACACTGTGCCTGTCTGCTGGGACTGTAGCTGCATAGACTAACCGTTATTCAGACAAATCTTGTTTCAAATGGTCACAATGATGAATCCATAGATGAAGTGTTTAATACAATTGTGGCTGAATTTGGTTAATACCTTAGATGAATCAGGATCAATATGTCAGTAAATATTTCAGATGGTCATAGCAGTGACGTCATCTTGAGTTGTTTGTCTGACTAATTTATATGCACAGTATTATATGAATTAAACCCATTCTCTCTCTTTCTGTCCAACAGGACATACAAGAGTGGCTCAGGAGTGAACAACAGAAGAACAGAACTGTTTCTGAAGGAGCATGAGCACCTGAGAAAGTACGATCCTGAACACACACACACGCACACACTGCACCTGACTTTTTGTGCCCCTAAATTACCAGATTACCTCGCAATATCATCTTGCAGTATTCTCCAAGTACCCATACTATCATCTCACAACTATTCTCTCAAGCTTTTTCTGAAGTTCTTATAAACAAGTCCAGTGTCTCTGCTGTTCCCAGAGCAGTTCTCAGAATTGTATCAGTTCTCAGAACTATATCACTTCTCAAGAGGAGATGCTACTTCCCAGAAGCCAATAGCAGTCTGCCGAGCAGCACAGTGCTGGGATAACTCATGTTGATGGGTGAAGTCAGCCATTTTGAATAACTCTGAAATGATCTCCCTGCTCTTGCTGTTAGCTTGCTAACCACTGCTTAAGCAGTTCTGATCCCAAAAATACTGTTTGGGTTTTTCATTTTAAAGGTTGAGCTCGGGTAAGGTTGTTTTGGTGTATAAATCAGTGAGTGTCCTCTTGATTCATGGGCATTTCTGTCTATTTTTTTTTTTTTAGTAGACAGCAACTTGGCTGCTGAAGTTAACGATCTGTTTTAAGGAAATGTAAGAGGAAAAAAGAGATTTAAGGTAAAGGGACATTTAGGCCTAATTGGCTTTTGCATGCAAGTCAATTAATTCAGACTAATTAATGAATAAAATAATTAATGTGTTGTATTATTCTCCCATAAATATAGCAAGGCACTAACTCCTGAAGGTCAAATCCTCAAACCCGACCAAACTCACACGGTCATGTCTTTATAGTACAACTATACATTTGAGTTCAGGAAGGTTACTCCCAGTCAGTGTGGACATACTGTATAAGGTCAGACCATAAGCACCACACAGTGCAACTCAGCAATAGAACTATCATTTTTTATCATATCTCAACTTTAATGGCCTGACATGGAGCACTTGGATTCAAGGGTTAATTCTTTGTTTACCTCTGTGTAGTCAATTTGCTGTCAGCGTGGGACACACACATACATCAACTACAGAGTTGCATGTGTCATGGACAGTGTCAGGAGGGAGGCCTTGCAAACCTTCATCTGATCTGACTGAGGAGACAATTTAGGCATAACGGAGAACTATAAAGATCTCTGATTGGTCTGCTCTCTTCTAACCCTGGTGTTTCCTGGCTAAACTGAAGGATTGTCCCCAAATAGCAGTTTCTCCAGATACACACAAACCTCCATTCATTAAAGAACCTGTCTGACTATTCTGTCACAATTGCTGAATGGTATTTTTCCAGTCACTGCACTGAATGTGCTCATTCAAGTACTGTATCTTTCTGTGTGTAATTTGATAGTAACGGTAGTGTAAGGGGACCCATGGTTTTTGTGTGTGTGACTGTCTCAGCAGTTGCCTTGGACGGCAGGGTCCACTTCTCAGCTTTGTTATCACCAGCATTACACCCTGTGTGCTGTTTACTTTAGTACCAAAGAAATCCTTCCAAAACGCTGTGTTGGTGGAAGACCTGTTTGACTGAGTATTATTTAACTGGGTGCTGCTGATGCAGGTTTTGTTGGTGAAGCAGCCAGTTTCCCTCTCTGTGAATGAAAGAGATGGCCCGTGAACAGAACTGCCGGTGCAGAACATTAAATAAAGTAAAGAAATCCAAGAGAACCTCTACAAACACATTATCCTGTTGTAATGTGATTTAACTACATGACAATAAGAAGGGCATGGGGACAGCTGCTGAACTGTCTTGAGTCTCAGGTTGACATGTATAGGGCAGAACTGCTGCACTTGAAGTAGCACTTATTTGAAATGCTGCAGATGCGCAATATAATTAAGCAATAAGGCTCGAGGTGGATGTGGTATATGGCCATTATACCATGGCAAAGGGCTGTTCTTTTGCAGGACGCAACGCAGAGTGCCTGGATACAGCCCTTAGCCGTGGTATATTTGCCATTATCCACAAACCCCTGAGGTGCCTTATTGCTATTATAAACTGGTTACCAACGTAATTAGAACAGTAACAAGTGTGTTTTTTGTTGTCATATCCGTGGTATACGGTCTGATATACCACAGCTTTGAGCCAATCGGCATTCAGGGCTCAGACCACCTAGTTTATCATTTCTTATGTCCATTGTTAATGTCACAGCTGCATAGTGCGCATATTATTGTTGCCCTCATTACATTGAGAAAAGATGGCACGTGGAGCTGATCTGGGTAAAGTTCTGTCTCACGATGCTTTGGTAGAGAACCTTGGTTTGTTTCGAAACCTGATCCTAGACCCCAGTCCCCAGAGCCTGTCTAAGAGCGCAGGCCATCTATGTCATTAGTACTATCTGAGGTCTGTGCCAGCTCAGACATATAATCAAACATTCAATACGATCTAGGAAAATGTGTTAATATTTGCTGTCGCGGTACACAGCCTCACCACACGACAAAGCTGGGAGCAACACATGATATTTTGATGTGATTTAGGGATAATACCATGTTAACAACAGGAGATAACAGGGAGGACTTTCCCTTACTGCACCAATGACGGATAAGGAGGAGAGAGAGCTGTAGCTTAGTGGGCGTGATTCTATTACCTTAGAGCTATTGTATTAAAGAGAGGGAAGGGATGGAGGAGGGAAGAGATGAAATGTGTTACTGGCTGCTGTGGTAATGGCCTAAAGAGGTTTAGACACAAACAAATGGGAAGTATTTCTTCCTTCGGCTCCTATCAAGGTTTTCAGCTCTGCTCCGTAAAGCAGTGGAAATGTTTGAGGTTGGGTGTGCGTGCGTGCCCAGTTTCCCATGGTCAGGAAAAACTCCTTGCCCTAAGTACATTACTCTACAGGAGGTAAACCTTACCTTGGCAGATGAAAATGGATAGGCTGTCAGGATATACACTAAATGCCCAGGCCAGAAATGCAGAGGCACTGTCCCTGCAGGAGTTGTATTTATTTATTACCAACTCCAATTTCTATATTCACTGGTTGACTTGTAGGACACACGATGTTTCATTGAGGAACAGACTAAATGAATGGGCACCATATGAAACCACACAGAACATAAGACTTCCTGAGACCCCTGCTTGGTGCAGTCTGTAGGGCTGTTGTGGTGACTGTATTACCGCCACACCGGCGGTCATGAAGGAAGTCAATTTCCACGTGACCGTTTAATCACGATAATTAGGCTTCTCCAAGCTCTGATGCTGCTGATGGTCATTAGTAGCCTACCAAACTTGCTAACTGCCTGGTACTCAGCACACTATTGTCCCTCTAATCATTCTGTCATCAATGCAAAAGTAATCGCAAATCTAATCAAACACTTAATGAGAGCTCATGTTGCGCAACATTTCTATAGGCTATGCCGTTGCGTGAGAAAACAGAGTGAAGGCCTCTAAAAAGAGGATCCCATCAGCTGTCTATAGGCTAGGTCTACTATATTTATTTCTCAACCTTCCTAATATTAAGCACATTGTTCATCTTTTCAACAGGAGAATAGCCTACCTGGCTGGCATGAAAATTAACCACGGGAAAGCGTCTTCCATTCGTTATTTAAGTGCATAGATGACATTTTTTTTCCCCGCTTCCCCTGTTTCGAGACAGGTGCATGATAATGGTCCATTCTAAATCAACTAATTTCACATGTATATGTCAAATTAAACAAATTCATCTGATTTATAATTGGTGTAGAGCCTAACCTGCGTACATAAGCAGCATGTGAGTTTAAAGTTTGGGGAAGATAATTTTCGCCATTCAAAATGCACATTTTTATAATTGCATTTGTGGTGACTTTTGATAATGGTGTTTTCTTCTAATGGAACATTCGCGCCTACTGCCATGTGCTCATTTCTGAGCTTATGTGAAGAAATAGCCTAATAGTTTATCAACATTTTAAGCTAAGTTTTTTTGATGCTAGTGGTGGTAATAATTTGAGATCTATCACATCCCACAACTGTCCCAGACTGTTTTGAATATTAATTTCTTTCACAGAATAGAATAGGTCAACTTTTGTACTATGGGGGATAGTAAATTGACATAGGCTAGTGCTTTTACTGTTCGTTAGGCCTACTCCTCTTGTTAGCTGACAAAGTAAATGTGGACAGTTCTTCCAATATCTTCAATATGCACCTCAGAATTGGATAAAGACGCACGTAGTTGTGTTCGATGTGTCGGTCTTCACTTGTAGCCTGTTAGAAAGACCCGATCACATGATGGAGAGCCGTGAGAGGTGATTTGGAGTGTGCAGCACTCAGGGAGAAGGGCATAACGTCCACTGGCCGCAATGATTTTTTAGGGTGCATTAGGGTCACACAAAGGGGATGCAAATGCAAATAGTCTGGGTAGCCATTTGATTAAATGTTCAGGAATCTTATTGCTTGGGGGTAGAAGCTGTTTATAGAAGCCTCTTGGACCTAGACTTTGCACTCCGGTACCGCTTTCCGTGCAGTAGCAAAGAGAACAATCTATAACTAGGGTGACTGGAGTCTTTGACAATTTTTAGGGTCTTCCTCTGACACAGCCTGGTATAGAGGTCCTGGATGGCAGGAAGCTTGGCCCCAGTGACGTACTGGGCCGTTCGCACTAGCCTCTAGTAGGGCTGGGTGATATATGTCGTGTGACGATAGAGCATAATATGAAACGATAGACAGTTTTCTATCATTTATTTCGTTGTGGCAAATCGCTCTTTACGGCAATATATTTTGTCAATTGGACGATGCCTTGCGTTCTTACAAAATTTGCAACACAAACAAATATGGAGGAGAGTGAATGTGATGCAGAGCACGGAGACACGGAGGTCGTACCTAAAAGAGGGTCTACTTCGGTCGCATGGACGTGGTTTGGGTATGAAAAGTCTGACACGGACCAGAAAACCGTCCTCTGCAAAATATGGCGCAGGCCGGTCCTGACAACGGGCTCAAACACCACTAACCTCTTACCACCTACACAAGAATAATGTGAAACCGTACAGAGAGAGTCTACGGATGAGACCCCAAAAAGGTACAGTTGAGTGCTCAAAACAAACCACTGACTCAAATGTTGCAAGAGGCTTTTGCCCGCGGCACACCATATGGCAAAGAATCACGAAGACGGAAGGAGATAACAGCTGCTGTTACAACTTAGATTTGCAAAGACATGGCCCCAATTTGTAGGCTATATTACATGGTGTTATTAGACCTTTTTAAAATGTAGGTTTTCCAAAAGTCTGCATCAGTGGCTTGTTGGCTATGTGTGGAAGACGGGAGATGCTAAATGTGTTCATGTTCATTAACGGTCAATTACTGTCAGGCCAACAGTTTATTTGCTTGACAATCACCGGCTGACAATTTCATGATCGCCACAGTCCTAGTATGGTGTCACTGTGAGATATTATAAACATAATTCTCCACTGTCCCATCTGAAGCCATAGTATTTGTGAATGGTGAAGGCTAGTTTTGGGGATGTGGATACTCATTGATGGAAAGGGGATCTGAAAACACTATAGGCCTATACCTAAGAGGTTATAGCATATACACAAATGTTAAAATCAGAGTACAGTACATGTAATATCTATTAAAACCTATCCATGTTGTAATCAGATTTGGGTGGAAGGTGACTGGTAGTGTGAAGTTTGAGAGACTTTTCACTGTGTACCAAAATGGCTAGGGGAATTCCTGTGCGTGTTTTGTCCTCCACTACGTTACTCCCTAGTTCCCCCTCTCTCAGAGAAGAAGGGGAGAGTGTTTGTTTTCCCCAAAGAGAACACTTGTCTTATCAGGTATGGCCGGGGTCTTGAAGTGTGTTGTGCCGTAGTGTTTAGGCCCATGTCTTTCTCTCTCTCGCATGCATTCAGACATACACCCTCGTACTGTCTCCCACTCATGCGCGCTTTCCATTACACAGCCTCTTCCTTTCGCTCTTTCTATCTGTAAAGAGAGGTCTGGTCATGATTTAAATGAGGGGAAAGGAGGAGCAGGACCAATCAGTCCAGAGTGACGAACTGGTGTTGGTTGTGGCTCTGCTGATTGCAGCTCCCTTACAGATTTTTCCCTTTGTCACTCTCACGCCACTCCTTTTCTTTCTCTTTCTCTGCTGTTCTCTCATTCTGTTTCCAGCCTGGTAATCATCCATCCCTGGCCATTTCAGTCTTGCCTCCAGCAGAATCCTGTACTGCTTAAAGGCAGAACATGTTCCTATTATTTATGTGCTGTTTGAGACAGGAAAGGGGCAAGGGATCCAGTCCTCTCTTTTCTATTGGGAAATACCTTTTCAGGGCTGGAAAATATAATTTCCACACTAAATCAGTGTGTCAATCTGTAGTCTCTCGTGGACAGAAGAAACAAACGTGGCTGGAGGCCTGCAGGCCAGTGACTCAGCACTCAGTTTCAGAGACTAGCAGTGAGAGATTCTCTGCTCTCGTTATTTTGTTCTTTCTATAATTGATTCTCTCTTTCTCACTGGTGAGTGAATGTCTGCAGTATCAACTCAGGGCTAAACAAACATATGGCTTAGATGTTTCTCTCATCCTCTTTAGAGCTGTGTCCATTTTGTCAGCCGGTGATTGTCAAGAAAATAACTGTCGGCCTCACGGTAATTGAGCGTTAATTAACATAAACACATTTAGCATCTCCTGGCTTCCACGCATAGCCTACAAGTCACTGATGCAGACCTTTTGGAACAAACATTTTACTTTTTAAAAAGTCTCTAAATAAATGTAATATAGCATACACGATCACAATAAATCCATTTTGTTTTAGACAAGTCTAAAGAAACATAATATGAAGAAATATGCCACATGGCTGTGGGCTACACTAGTTCATTTAGCAGACTATTTGCGTAATTCTTTATTTTATAGTATGAACAATACAATTGACCGTAGCTTAATAAAACACAGGATATTTTCTCATGCACAGGATACAGAACGTGTAAACGGTACAGTGAATTGGTACCAAAAACAAGTGTACAGAAAATATTTTATCATTATTAGAAAATGCTTACCCGACACACTTGTCCAAATTGATGGGTCATGTGAAAGAAATGCTATAACCAGCCACATATAGCTAAGAGGATGGGTCACTGTTGTCGAGACATGTACACACAATAGATGGGCGTAATCACACCTGCAGACACACCTGGCTAATTTAATAGGTTATGTAAATATCCGGAGGAAGTGGAGTCTGAGATTATTGATTTTTTTATTTATGTATTTTTAGACAAGGAACCGGCATAATCCCAAATCATACGACTACCAATACAAACATTGTCATTCCAGTAGTAGGAATCTGCAGTTAGCTAAAGCCAACCAACTAGATTTAATGTTAGCTAGCTAACATTAGGGTATAACTAGCAATGCAAATAGTTCTGATTCATATATTACTACACAGATCATACCTGTAACGTTAGCTAGCGAGCAAACAAGCTAACGTTTGCTAGCTAACTAACAGTATGCTTTAACTAGCAACAAAAACAACTTTCTGAAAAATATGAACTTATCTGTAAATGTAGCTAGACCCTTACCCGTATACATGGACGAACGCTTTACGGCAGACTGGAACCATTTAACTCCATTTTGTTTGTCTTGTTTGGCCAGCGTTGTCAAGTCAATCCAGTTCATACTGACCGTGGCATGTGCAGAAAGTAGCCCATCACTTTCCAACTGATCTGTTGATAGCGCATGCTAAGTTCAGGGCGTCAATGTTGAAAAAAGCAGCAACTTTTGTAGTTCTCGATGGCTAACGTTTTATCTTTAAAAAATGGCGCGGTAGAAGGAACTGTCAACAGATACTGAACAGCTCACGTTATAGACAAACGCATGCTACATGGCAGACCAATCCAAATCAATCAAGTGTATTTATAAAGCCATTTTTACATCAGCCGGTCACAGTGCTATACAGAAACCCAGCCTAAAACCCCAAACAGCAAGCCATGCAGATTGTTACGTATGCCTCTTGGAGGGGGGAACGCAACACCCCACTACATCATCTCCCTGTGGAGTGAAAAAAGTATGTGATCGTAGGTGCGGGGAAGGACTGCAGAGGCAGAGAAATACCGTTTACAGGGAATTTATTATTCCTTAACACGGTAATGTGGGGAGAAGGGGCTGGACGGAACCAAAGCAAAGATGGTAAAAGTTAAGGAATCCCCTCCTACCTTACCTGCCTTCCCACTCCTTACCTAACCTTAAGCACCAGCTGGCTTGCTAACCTAAATACGGGGTGGTCCGCCCAGGTCTTACCTAGTGTGCATAGACAGATTAAATACTACGGGTTATGTATGCCCGCAGCCCTCTTGCCTAAACACTCCCAAGGTGCGTGTCCCCCCCCCCCCCCGGGAACACATGAAGCAGAATAATTTGCCGGTTCTTTAAGTGGAAAATTTAAATAACCTAAAACACTAAATCCTATTGTCATACACATAACTCTGAAGGAGTGGCTACAAAATATCAAAAACTTTCAGACCACCACAACCATCAACACAGGACATAAAAAAGCTCTCTTCCCTGACTAAGGAATACTGGCTTTTATCAAGCTGGAGAAGGAGTGGGTAAGGAAGAGAAAGCTGTATCCCCTGACGAGAGGGGGATCCATCCATTATCTCAGCCAATCATGGCAAGCGGGAAGGTTCCATCCTTTTTTCGTGGCTCAACCAACTAGGCTCGTAATTTTACTTTTATTTGTATTTATGGAAAACAAATTTTGATAAATTAAATGTTTACATTCAAATGATGCTCTTGTGAAGAAGTGACGTGTGACATACGCCTAGTTTCCTGAAACGAGTCACATTTTCATGCCAGATAGGTAGGCTATACACCTATTTAAAGCGAAGCAATTTGCTTACTATTAGGAAAATGTGATAAATAGTAGGCCTAGTCTAAATACAATCTAATGGGACCCTACTCTTTTTAGTAGAGTCCATCAAAACTCTGTTTTCTCACACAATTGCATAGCCTGTAGAGATGTTAAGCAACATGAGCTCATGGGCTCTAATGAAGTGTTTTTTTATTTAGATTTTCGATTACATTTGCATTGATGTCAGAGTGATTAGAATTACAATAGTGAGAGCTCTGAATACCACGCAGTTAGCAAGTTTGGTAGGCTACTAATGACCACCAGAGCTTGTAGAAACCTAATTACCATGACTAAACTGTCACGTGGAATTTTACTGGCATCAAGACTCGTGACCGCGGGTGTGGCTGTAATACGGTCATGGTAACAGCCCTAGTCCTCAATCTCTTCCCGTTTCTTCCCCTCCCTTCCGCTCTCTCAACCTTTCCCATCTCTCATTATGTTTATCTATCCTGCTTCTGTGAATTTACCTCGTCTTCATGCTCTTTCTCCCCCTCTCTCGCTCCATTTTCCCCTCCCGCTTCTAACTCTCTTTCTGTATCTCCCTCCACTCTCTCAGCTATGTTATCTTCTGTCTGCTCCCTCTCTCTCCCTCACCCACAATCTCTGTGTGTCTCACTCACATACATGCTGTCTCCCACTGGTGCTCTCTCTCCATTTATATTGCCTCATCTCGCTCTCTCCGACCACTTCACTTCCTGTGGCTGGCCTGGTGCATATCATGCTAGCTCCAGATATGTTAATATACTCTGCATGAGTGGGGAAAGCCCTGGGGAACCAGAGAGGGAGTCGCGCCTGCTCCTCCTCTCTGCCCAGGAACTGCTAATGAGTGGGTAGAGCCAGTCCCACCCTGTACTGGAGGTAGCAATAGCATCATCGTTACCCAGTCTGTGCTGAGTATCTACCTGCCACTATGGGATGATGTTCCAAATTCATTGTTTTAAGTCTGGATACTCTCTTCATAATGCATTAAAAGCACACTTTATAATTCTTTAAATCCAATTCATAATGCATTTTATTGCACTGCATCGGTGGTTTCCTTGTGCTTATGGGTGACTGTTTTAAATGTGTGTTGGGTGTGGAAGTTTAGGTGTATGTGGCAGGGAAGGGTAAGGTGTCCTTGTATGTGTTTACATGATGGCCTTTACGAACACTGTACAAACACTTCCACAGTCGCTCCAGGTATAATGTTGATATTGACGTAAACCCACCTTGCCTTTCATAGCAGAGCACATGTTTTTTTGCTGAAGCTTTTGCCTTATAATATAACTGCTAACATTATATTTGTTAGTACTCTTACTACATGTGGTGATTCATTTCTAGATGGTATAGGATGTGTGTGTGCATCTGTCGTCGTTCTGTCTTTGTCTTGTGTAGCAGAAAACATCTGGACACATTCAGACAGAGCCATATTTCTCTACATAAGGCGCACATTTTTCAGGGATATTTCAGTAGGACTAGTCTAGAGGCAATATCTGTGGCTGTAGAGATAAAACCACTAAACAACTGCAGATCCACAGGCCCTTTAGCAATCCACTCCGTTGTATAGAGGAGAATCAAAATTACCTTGGATTCCTCTCACGACACACCAGAAAGACAGAACAACTTTGGAGAATCATGTTGGTGTCGTGATTGGAGTAATCTTTCGCCGTGCATGAGTTTCTTTGTGACTATGAGACACACAGACAAACGTGCATTCGGAAAGTATTCAGACCCCTTCACTTTTTCCACATTTTCTTACGTTACAGCCTTATTCTAAAATGTATTAAAACATATTTTTTAATTCCTCATCAATCTACACACATAACCTGTTGTTGCTTTGTCATTATGGGGTATTCAGAAATGTTAGCAAATTGTATTAATTAACAGATACCTTATTTAAGTATTCAGACCCTTTGCTATAAGACCCACTTGAGCTCAGGTGTATCTTGTTTCAATTGATCATCCTTGAGATGTTTCTAAAACTTGTTTGGAGTCCGTCTGAATATTCAGTGGATTGGACATTATTTGGGTAGGCACACACCTCTCTATATAAGGTCCCACTGTTGACAGCATGTCAAAGCAAAAACCAGGCCATGAGGTTGAAGGAGTTGTCCTTAGAGCTCTGAGACAGGATTGTGTCGAGTCACAGGTCTGGAGTAGTGTAACAAAACATTTCTGCAGCATTAAAGATCCCCAAGAACACAGAGACGTCCATCATTCTTACATGGAAGAAGTTTGGAACCACCAAGACTCTTTCTAGAGCTGGCTGCCCGTCCAAACCTGAGCAATTTTAAGAGAAGTGCCTTGGTCAGGGAGGTGACCAAGTACCCGATGGTCACTCTGACAGCTCCAGAGTTTGTTACGGCGTCTAGTTGATAGGTAATCGACTAGCCGGACTGTTCCCCGGGACTCCAGTTGTAGGGATTTGTACAATGCACAAACAAGGCTATTGAACCTGGTGTCTGTCTTTATTCCTTTATCTAACATATCATACAGAAACATGGTGTCAGAAGTGGCTCAGAAAACACACGTTTGTTATTTTTGTAGCTAAGTACAGTATAGGCGCAGTTACGTTCCATATGCGAACACACGCCGTTTCCTACTCACAACACTGATCAACTCGTTGTTAGCTGGCTAGCTAGAATCACTACCTACGTCGATGACTGAAGGCAAAGAAATCTCATATTCAATTGATATGGCAGCGAAAATTCCGCCACCAAATCCCATGGTTCTCACAGGGGACTGGAATACTAATTGGGACAACTTCAGGGATGAATTCGAGGACTATGCGCTGGCGACCGGTCTACATGAGAAAGCCAACGAGGTACAAGCTGCAACTCTGAGGAGTTTAATGGGCAGCGAATGCAGGCATATCTACCGGCACAATCTCACCCTCACAGCACGACAACAGTGTGATGCAAAGGCTATATTGGATGCATTGGAGAATTACTTCAAACCCGCCAGAAACGTAATTTATGAGCGGTTCGTTTTCGGAAGCTGTAAACAGGAAGAGGGTGAGTCAGTACACAACTTTGTAACTCGTTTGAGAGAGAAATCCGCCACTTGTGAATACGGGGGATTGAAAGATGAATTGATTCGTGACAAAATAGTGCTGGGAATTGCAAATGACGATACACGCCGGCGTGCAATTCACCACGAACAGAGCAATTCACCACGAACGGTGAACACAGAGAGCCCCGTAGCATGTAAATACTGTGGGAATACACACACACGTGGCAAAGAGCACTGCCCTGCCTACGGAAAACCATGCAGAGCTTGTGGAACTAATAATCACTTTGCAAAAGTGTGTCTCAATAGCAAAAGAAGGGTGAGTGAGGGCAAGATTCACTGTGTTGATGATGTCACTCAATGTTCAGAGCTGAAAAGTGAAAGTGACATTTACATGCATGAATCCATTGGGGCTGTACACTCGATGGAAGAAATGGTTTGTGACACTACGATTACACAACAAGCAACAACAATGTCAACTGGATTCTGGTGCTACATGCAACATAATGAGCTACAAAGACGAAATCAATCTGGCACCTGACACACATCTATTGCCCAGCGATACTAGACTAAAGCTGTACTCAGGAGAGCTAATGAGCTCTATGGGCACCTTTTGAGACCGAATGTGTTATTCGGGGACGCAAACACAAGCTGGAGTTTGAGATTGTAAAAACCAGTCAACATCCTCTCCTCTCAGGCTCTACATGCGAACGCCTGGGACTGATGCAGTTCACTGTACCAAATGACCTGCACATTGTGGATCATGTCCAGCATGGACCCCTGTCCAAAGAACAACTACTCAGCAGATATGATGATGTATTCAACATGCCCATTGAATCTGTGCCTTTGGGAGGTACACTTTGAAGTGGATGAGAGCATCACTCCAGTCCAGTGTGCTCCTCGCAATGTGCCCATTGCAATGAAAGTGGCTGTGAAGGCCCAGCTGGACAAGTATGAGGCCGATGGCCACATGACATCTGTGACTGAACCAACTGACTGGATCAGCAATATGGTCATAGTGAAAAAAACAGAGAAGCTGAGGGTCTGCATCGACCCAAAGCATCTGAACCAAGCACTGAAACGATCCCACTACATCATGCCGACACTGGAGGGTGTCCTCTATAAGCTTCCCAAGGCCAGGATTTTCACCTTGGTGGATGCCCGAGATGCATTCCTTCAATGCAAGCTGGATGAAGAAAGCAGCCTCATGACTACCTTCTGGACCCCCTGGGGTCAGAAACGCTGGCTCAAGCTCCCGTTTGGTGTCTCAATGGCGCCTGAGATATACCAACGTAAGCAGCACGAGTTACTGGCTGGGCTCAAGGGCATTGAACCCATCGCCAATGATGTCCTGATCGTAGGCAGTGGTGACACAGACGAAGAAGCAGAACGTGACCACGATGTGAAGCTCCTGGCACTGATGGAGCGCTGCCGATCAGTTAAGCTTCGCCTTGGCCTGAAGAAGCTGCAGTTCAAGGTGAAAGACGTCCACTTCCATGGCCACATTCTCTCGGCAAAAGGCCTGAAGCCGGACCCAGACAAGGTCAGAGCGATCCTCGACATGCCAAACCCGTCTGATGCAAAAGGAGTACAGCGTCTCATCGGCTTTGCAAACTATCTTGCAAAGTTCATGCCACACCTATCAGAAGTCTGTGAGCCTCTGCGCCGGTTGCTGGACAAAGACACACCATGGCACTGGCTACCCAAGCACGAGGCCGCAGTGCAGGAGATGAAATCTCTGGCTTCATCCATGCCAGTGTTGCGCTACTACGACGTCACGAAGCCTGTCACAATCCAGAGCGACTCCAGCCAAAGGGGACTTGGATGCTGCCTTATGCAGGAAGAGCGCTCACCCCCACCGAACAAAACTATGCACAAATTGAGAAAGAGTGCCTCAGCATCGTCTTCTCCTGCCAGCGATTCCATCACTACTTATATGGGCGAGACCTGGTCATCGCTGAAACTGACCACAAACCACTCATTGCCATATTCAGTAAACCTCTCCTCAACGCACCCAAGAGGCTTCAAAGCATGCTCCTGACTCTGCAAAACTACAGCCTGAAGGTCATTTACAAGCCAGGACCAGAGATGTACATCAGCGACACACTGAGCAGGGCAACAACACAATGTACAGGCAGAGGCACTGTCTATCAGCGGCAGGCCATCTGTTCGCTACAGCAGGAACAACAAGATGTTCAACAGATCAATCAGGCAGACTACTTAAACGTCACAGATCACCGCCTAGCCCAGATAAGGCAACACACTGACAAGGACAAACACCTACAGTCACTGAAGTCCATGGCTCTCGCAGGTTGGCCATACCTGAAAGAGGAGACACCTTTCACAGTGAGAGAATACTGGACCTTTCGAGATGAGATCAGCGTGCAAAATGGCGTCTTGTTCAGAGGTCAGAAGGTCATTATTCCCAAATCACTACGTCCAGAGATGCTTACCCGCATACACTCCAGTCACGTTGGAGGTGATGCATGCTACCGCCAGGCTCGTGAAACATTATACTGGCCAAACATGCAAGCAGAAATGAAAGACTTTGTCAGCAACTGTACCACATGCAATGAGTACGCTCATGAACAGCAAAAGGAAACCATGATGTCACACGAACTGCCCACAAGGGCCTGGCAAATTGTCAGCATGGACTTATTCAGCCACAGACAAAAGGACTAGCTGATCTCATCTCGAAAGGTCCAGTTGATCACTACTCTGACTTTTGGGAAATTGAACTGCTCCCTGACTTGTCTGCAGAGACGGTCATAAAGCGCTGCAAGGCGCAGTTTGCAAGGCAAGGTCAGCCTGACAAGGTAATCACGGACAATGGCCCACAATTCACTGCACAGTTCAAGCGTTTCGCCTCAGAATGGGAGTTTGACCACGTGACCTCGTCTCCAAGACACCCAAAAGCAAATGGCAAGGCAGGATCAGCTGTCAAGATTGCAAAAAAACTGTTAAGCAGGGCCTTGCGCGACAGCAACGACCCATGGAAGCCATCTTACAGTGGAGGAACACACCCACCGAAAACATGGACAGCAGCCCAGCACAACGCCTTCTGTCCAGACGTCTGAAGACTACCATCCCTGTAGCTAACAAGCTACTTAAGCCCTGCGTCATGGTTGGCGTCACGGACAAACTGCGTCACAGAAAGCAGCTCGCTAAGTGCTTCTACGACCGGACTGCTCGGGACCTACCAGAGCTGGAGATGGGTGAAACGATAAGGATGAAACCGCTGCCGGGAGACCACACAGGACTTTGGAGGCTGGGCACATGCCTGCAGAGAGTTGCACCACGTTCTTACCTGGTGGATGTTGGTGGCTCCCTCTATTGTCGCAATCGGGTGGATCTGCGTGTAGCAGAGCAGACAAACCAGAACACGCCATACACTCACCTAGATGAGCTGGATCACAGTCCAGGCCTAAGGGTAAGGGGCGCAGAATTGAGACATGGGCCAACTGAAGGTGAGGCTTCTACCTCACCAAGCTCTCCAGCTCGTGCCCCTAATCCTACCCCTGTCAGAGCCAATACTTACTCACGGGTGGGTCGGCTGTGCAAGCCACAGGCTTACTCTAAGCAAGGGACTGTTAACTTGCCCTCGGTTAATTAAAATCTATATTTTTTTCTTAAATAATTAAATTACTATTAAAAAAGGAAGATGACAGCTGAAGTAAAAAAGAAAATGTCATGCTTTTTCTATTGTTATGACCTGACTGTTAAGAACTTAATGTTATGCCTTTATGTTTGCACTTTCTATTGAAAAGGATGATGTTGGGATTTTCATACTCAACAGTTTTGCGTGTGTATCAAGAACGGTCCACCACTCAAAGGACATCCAGCCAACTTGACACAACTATGGGAAGCATTGGAGTCAACATGGGCCTGCATCCCTGTGGAAGGTTTTCGACACCAAAGGGGGGGTGCAACTCAATATCAGGAAGATGTTCTTAATGTTTTGTACACTCAGTGTTTTTCCAGTCTTCTTCACACTCACGTGATTTCATCTACCTCCTTTTCTTCCTCATGGTGTCTCCCCATCACCTCTCATGCCAGTACTATCTCACACACACCATTTCTCCCTCCCTCCGTTTGTGTCAGTTCTCAGGAGCGTGGACATAAATATCTCTCTCACACACACAGTCCCAATGAGAAGCTGTAACAAGACACTTTTTAAACAAAAACAAAAAACAATCTTTCTCCAATATCTGTCTTGTTTGATCCATCAATGAAACGGACATACTCCTAGCAGAGCTGAGGCTGATTGATCATGGTTGAAGAATCACGAGGTCCAATTTGATTGATCACATAACAGGGTCAATTTTCCTCACTGGATGATTGACAGCACCACTGAGCCTTGGAGCCATGCCTGTTTAATTAGCTATTTGATTTCCTAATCTGGCATCGATCTGCTCCCTCACCCCCTTTGTCTCAGAAAAGTTATCAAGACAGTACAGAAGTTTCTATCTGAAAAAGTTATGAAGGTTAATCCAAGTAGTTTCTTTCTGATTTAGGAGGCATTGTGGACAGTGTGTGACAGAATGCAGTAGTGTGTGGATGCCTTCCGCAATGCAGTTGTTCCTGGACATTGGTGCTTCACTGAGTCATTGATCTCTGCACTTGTTGGGAAGTTTTGCTCCTAGAAAAGGTAGGTTTCTAGAGGATAAATTGCAAGGCCACAGAGAATACGCTTTGTTCTAATGGCTGATTTTAATGACCGCAACAACAGAGCACTGAGCTAAGAGGCAGGATGGAGAATACCCTGGTTGTAGCTGTGCCCGCCGTGAGGATACACACATCCCTATCTTGTCCTACCTCCCCTCTACAACTGAACCATAAAGCCTGAGAGCGAGTGCGCAACACACAAATCCGTCCCCAGTCTCATTGGCGCTTATAAAAATGCCATGAATCAGCTTCCACCGCAGCTCTCAGTCGTCGTCCCCCCCCTTCTGCACCTAATGATTTACTAGCTGAGCACCACAGCAGACTGATGGTGAAGGTCCAGACTTTTACCAGTCATCCTTTCTTCCTTCCATTGGCCACCTTGCCTTTTATTAATTCAATCAACCTCTAATAACAGCTTTGTCAGGTGGGTGTCAACCCCTCACTCTCACCCAGCTGTCCTCCTTACCCCCCTCACCACTATCCTCACCAAGCTGTCACCATGATTAATAGACCAATAACAAAGAATGTAAACCTTTCTGCCAATAACAGCTAGTTTTCAGTTACCCCTTCCTGCTCAGACCACTCCCAGACTGTCCTAGAACAATTCTTGCTTGAATTATTTTTGCTAAAACTTTTTTCCTTTTGAATGGAAATCTATTACAGTAGGGTACTTAATTGTTACCCAGAAATTATTTCATATTGATCCAAAAACGGCAGCATTGGGCCATTTCATTGGCTCATTAATTTGACGCATGTTGCACTACAATGTCATTTTTCTTATTTTGTACTCTTTTTTTTTTTTTTTTTTTTCATCCCTACAATAGAGTTCCAGACACTTGTAGAATCTATGCACAGGTGCACTGAAGTGGCTCGTTGTGGCCCAACGCCCTATTGAGACACTTTTTATATTGATTTTGGCACCTTTTTTATATGGCTTACATCCTAAGTCTTTGTCTCTAGCCAAATAGTTAGTCCTAAAAAGTTTAGAAGCTAATTTGATTCGGATCTTTACTCAAGCTCCAATGAGTAGCTAATTGCAGTCTTGAATTGCATACTTGCGTAGGGTATAAATGAGGCTTTCGGTCATCAACAGCTGTAAGACCGATGGGAAGACACTGTCGCACTACTCCTCTAGAGTGGCCAGAGAGACTGCAGGTCTCATGCTGATAGACTTAAGAGAGGTCATCTTTCCAGGAACGCTAGTTAACACCAACGGGAAGGAAGTAATCATCAACTCCCCATACATACACACCATTAGGGCTTGTCAGAGCACACACATTATACCAAAACGCCCTCATTAACTCTCAAGTGCAGTTTAAATCAATATCACGTCTTGATCTCTGTCAACTTTTGACCGCTGTGGTAGGACATTGAGTCACCTGCTTCCCCGTTGGTGAATCCAGCGATGTGCAGTATGTCGTCGTCGGCTCCTGGACCCACAGAGGAGGAGTACTTGGCAAACTCTCTCGTTTCCCATCAAAGTCCTCCATGTCCTTCCTCAGCTCATGTCCGTCCTCATACTTCCTCCTCCGGGTGAGATGGAATATGTCCTCCAGCCCCAGCCAATACTCTCCATCTGCTTTGCCAAACCCTCTCTTGTAGTGATCCCATCGCCTGTGCCGTCCACCCTGCCGCCAGTGGCCAGTACACCTGCACGCTGGACGTTGGGCCAAGTAGGTAGAAGCTGTAGATGCTGCTGGGTTGGGTGTTGTCATGGTTGTAGATGTCAGCACATTATAAAGGCAGGGTTTACTGAGAGTGGACGGCTACAGGAGCCAATAGAGCCAGGAGCAACATTACCTTCTTTCTACCGGATGGAGAGTTGTTTCACGTTGATTTGTGTCGTCTCGTTTTCTGTCTTGATGGTTTTTCTGATTGATTCGGACTCTTATGCCTGTGATGAGCCCAAAATAACATGATCAACTTTACAGATTTGTGTGGAGTTAAGTGTCCAATAGACCTTATCTGCTGACTGGGTGGAAATGTTGTAGCTGTGTGTTCATTGACGTCAAGGTACCAGTACTGCTTTTTGGTTCTTGACTAACAAGCCATGGTTAGAATCAGACGCCTGTGTATTTTTCTGAACCAATATGTGCGTGCATGCTAAGTTTGACAAAAACAGCTTTACAATTTGATAATCTATGAATGTAGGTGGATTTGCACAGTTTTCACAATTTTGTTGCCTTAGACCCTGGAAGCATTTGGTCTTAGCAACTTTTTAAAGCTACTGTGAGATCAATACATCCTTTTTTGGGACTTTTCTGAGATATAGCCATTGATTCTTGAAGAATATAAATTATGCCACATGAGCTTAGTGCAACTTTCTTACCCAATCAGAACCATTCAAAACATGGTAAACTATCATTTTCATTCCGTGGATGGACAGTCTTTACGTTCAGAGCTATGAATGTAAGAGTAGTTCTCCAGCCCCATCCCTCAGACTTTTACCAAAACAGCTTTAAAACTGAATGTTTTATCTCCTCTTGACAAAATGGGAAAAATGTGCAACAAAGGGGTAAATACCTTTTATGGTTATTCATAATGCAGTATCCAGCCTTTATTTTGTATTTTTTACCATGGGCTATGTTTTGGTGGTACATGTGTGATGCTGTGGCTGATGTAACTGTGCGAGGTTAAGACCGTTTGTATTGGGATGGAACACCTGTTTGTATGTGTGACCCATCTGGCCTTCAGAGGTCTGACTGGTCAGGTACCATATGAGAACACTGCCTTTTGGCTATGGTGTCCCTCCACCAGTGACTTTGCAGAGTAATTATTTTAAACCACTATCCTCCATCTCCTCATGGTCATTTGCTGCATTCCTATTGGTCCTCCTGTCCTGACACCTATAGTCCAGATGGTCCCTTCATATGGACAACCTGGCTTCGTTCCAGTTCTCGGGGTGTGCACTCGTTCACTAACAATCATGCGTTGGATTGGTGCAAGCCTAGCTGGAAGGAGTTTCCACCATATTCCTCACACCAGTCCATTCCTTATACACTCCCCCTCATGGATTTAAAAAAATATTTCACCTTTATTTAACCAGGTAGGCAAGTTGAGAACAAGTTCTCATTTACAATTGCGACCTGGCCAAGATAAAGCAAAGCAGTTTGACACACACAACGACACAGTTACACATGGAGTAAAACAAACATACAGTCAATAATACAGTATAAACAAGTCTATATACGATGTGAGCAAATGAGGTGAGATAAGGGAGGTAAAGGCAAAAAAGGCCATGGTGGCCAAGTAAATATAATATAGCAAGTAAAACACTGGAATGGTAGATTTGCGGTGGAAGAATGTGCAAAGTAGAAATAAAAATAATGGGGTACACAGGAGCAAAATAAATAAATAATAAAATAAATACAGTTGGGAAAGAGGTAGTTGTTTGGGCTAAATTATAGGTGGGCTATGAACAGGTGCAGTAATCTGTGAGCTGCTCTGACAGTTGGTGCTTAAAGCTAGTGAGGGAGATAAGTGTTTCCAGTTTCAGAGATTTTTGTAGTTCATTCCAGTCATTGGCAGCAGAGAACTGGAAGGATAGGCGGCCAAAGAAAGAATTGGTTTTGGGGGTGACTAGAGAGATATACCTGCTGGAGCGTGTGCTACAGGTGGGAGATGCTATGGTGACCAGCGAGCTGAGATAAGGGGGACTTTACCTAGCAGGGTCTTGTAGATGACATGGAGCCAGTGGGTTTGGCGACGAGTATGAAGCGAGGACCAGCCAACGAGAGCGTACAGGTCGCAATGGTGGGTAGTATATGGGGCTTTGGTGACAAAACGGATTGCACTGTGATAGACTGCATCCAATTTGTTGAGTAGGGTATTGGAGGCTATTTTGTAAATGACATCGCTGAAGTCGAGGATTGGTAGGATGGTCAGTTTTACAAGGGTATGTTTGGCAGCATGAGTGAAGGATGCTTTGTTTGCGAAATTGGAAGCCAATTCTAGATTTAACTTTGGATTGGAGATGTTTGATGTGGGTCTAGAAGGAGAGTTTACAGTCTAACCTGACACCTAGAATACGTGGACAACTACAAATACCTAAGTCAGAGCCGTCCAGAGTAGTGATGTTGGACAGGCGTGCAGGTGCAGGTAGCGATCGGTTGAAGAGCATGCATTTAGTTTTACTTGTATTTAAGAGCAATTGGAGGCCACGGAAGGAGAGTTGTATGGCATTGAAGCTTGCCTGGAGGGTTGTTAACACGGTGTCCAAAGAAGGGCCAGATGTATACAGAATGGTGTCGTCTGCGTAGAGGTGGATCAGAGATTTAAAAGTACACGCTTCAGGAAGGGTAGATAATCCCAACGCAGCCAATGTCCCATAACAACCCCCTTTTTATGTTCCAGGAAGTTTTAAAACAGGAATCAAGACATAACGGACATGTTATTTTCAGAGCAATGAAATGGTTAAACTAAACATGGTTTAACCATCTCACCAAATGCAGTTGTACTCATAATGGTTTGAAAAGAAGCTACAACAGTTTTGTGTAGGAACACACAACTTGTGTATTTGTTGGAAGTGAGACAGATGTTAAAACATCTCACTAAATAACCATAATATTGTTTCCCCTCCTACTCTATTGTCTACACTCTCCACCCTGATAATCAAGAACTCCGCCCTGATGATCAAGATCTCTGCCCTGATTTGACTACCTATTTCTTCCCCTTGGACACGAGCCAGACCAACTTAGCTCTATACTCGCCTCGCCCTCCTTTCTCTCCCTCCTCTCCTAGTCTTGCTGCCCTTCCCTCTCGCTGTCCTCCTCCCTCTGTCGTGCTGCCCCCCCACTCTCTTTCTCCCCTTCCTCGAGTTGTGCTGTTCCTTCCTGTCCTAACCATAAAATATGTGGTTGTCAGGCAGGGGTCAGCCCATTAGTAAAAAGAGGGCCTTGCCAGTCAGATCTGTCTCTCTCAGTAAAGCCAGGTGGCACAGGATGGAAGGATGGCCAAGCCCGCATCCCCTACTGCCCCCGGAGGACATGAATCACTGGGGGGGGGGGGGGGATATGGGATGAAGTGTGTGTGCTTTCGCAAAGCCGAGACATTGTGTAGTACTGTTGTGTACGACATGATTACAATTGCTTTGACTATCACAATCGCATCCTGTCTAGCAGAATATAAAATCATAATTGTTCCGACCAATAATTGAGGTTTGTCCACCAATGACCAAGCAATACTCTCTGGTGTCCTGTTCCCATGAAGGGAGAACTAAACTCACTACTGACTGCTACTTTGTTTTTGTTTATCCTATTTTCTCTGAGACATTACCAGTATTGATTTAAATTAGGAAATAAAGTGCTGTGACAATTGTTTTTGATGAGCAACTTGAGCCGCAAGGGGGGGACTGTGACACTAGAAGAATATGTGTGCCTGCTCAGAGGTTATTAGGCTCTGTGGAACTAGATGGAGGAGAGTTCTCGCCATGCCCTCTTCCTCCAGGGTAGGGAAGAAGACTCTGGGGACTCTCCCTCTCAGGGGAGCAAGATCCTGGTTCTCCTGAGCCCATCCCTCTTAGTCATCCAGGGCCTGGAAGACCAAACAAATGATTTACTCTGACTGGCTCCAGCTAAACCTCATTATCTCTAGTTTAGATGTTACTGCCTGGTTCCATCAACATCACAACAATATACCTCGGGATTAATTAACCTGTCCACGCACGCGCGCACACACTCACACACACACACACACACTCGCTCTCGGTCGGTCGGTTCAGGAAAAGGGTGGGGCGGGGGTGCTCCTTTTTAAAAGCCACACAGAGCTACAGGTGCAGCAGATGGCCTTGTCTTCAGTATGTGTACAGTATTTCCATTACAGCATTATTTATTGTATGATGCTGCCCATTGCCCATATACTGTAACAGTCATCCCATCCCACCACCATTAGCTCCATTCTAATTGGTTAGCATCCATAATGCTGTAATATATACATACAGGAAGTGCAATGCTTCCTGGCTCTTCTCTCTTCCACTCTGAAGAAATAGCACCTTATTCCCTATATAGTGCACTACTTTTGACCAGGGCCCGTCAAAAGTAGTTCACTGTCTAATATAGGGAATAGGGTGCCATTTGAGACATACTGTGAAGCAGTGCCTGGTCTCTGTGTGCAGCTGGCTGTGTTGCATTCACTGTAGTTCAGATTCACAACATTAATTCTGTCTGTTGAGACACTTCACGACGTTAGCCATTATCTCATCACACCTACAAAGGACAGCCATCCGACAAATGTGTTCAAGTTAAACTGGGGGAGGGAGAAGGGAAGATCAACTTCATTTTGGAATTTTCTGTGGTCTTAGGGGAAATGAGGGAGTTGGCCAGTTCCATGCTGTTGCCTAAAGAGAGCTCTGTAACAACAATTTGGGATAATAGCAATAGACTTGTTTGTGTTTGGTTCATCAATAAATACTTAGTTACAGAACTCCCACCCTAGGTGAGAGGCAGCCTACACTTTTATTCATTTGACCTAATGTAGATGAATGAGTCTAGGGTAAGCTAGTAGTAATTTACCTGTTTTTAAGCTCCATACTTTTTTGGATAACCTGTGTGTGAGGCTCTCTGTACAACCACTAAATGGGGGGTCCAATGTCACTGAGACTATTGCTGAAGGACAGGAAGAGAGACGGAGTAAAGGGCGTCAGCAGCAACGGACCATTTATAACAATTAGCAGCACATTGCTAACAGTGCTCACAGGCTTAATATGTCATCAACGGGTTGGCTGCAGATAAATGACACTGTATGAGGTGACACACCAACTAAACAGGCTATTAGCTGTGTCTGAAGATGAGCTCTGAGGTGATTGGTACTGTGTCACAGTGATGGGGGGCTAGGGATGATAGCAAAGCTATTTGTTTGAAGGATAGGATTGGGAACTGTGGGCAGTAAGAGGTTAGGAGTGGTACTATTTTGTCTGTGTGTTCATATTCAAGTCCAGTATACACTGAGTTTACAAAACGTTATGAACACCTGCTCTTTCAATGACCTAGACTGACCAGGTGAATTTAGGTGGAAGCTATGATGTAAGCCTGACTTTGACTGACAGTGAAAGTGATATAGCACACCTCTCAGATATACATTCAGGAGAGGGTCCCTCATCCCCTTCCCTCCCTCCCTCCCTCCTTCCCTCCTGTCTGGTTATGCAGCATTAGCATGCAAAGTGTTACCTGGGGTGTTAGCGCTAGGCTAGCTGAAAGAGAGAGGGATGAAGGGAGAGATGATGTTGTGGGAAATTAGGGAGTTAGCCATTTCCATATTGCTGCCTAAAGAGAGCTTTGTAACAATATAGGACAGGGATAGAGACTATAGCTTGAGAGAAGGAGAGATCTAGTAAAGTGCCTCGTCAGCAGCAACTGGGGCCATTAATAACAGTTAGCAGCACGGTGCTAACAGTGCTAATCTCACAGGCTTTGTCTTCAATGGGTTGGCTGACACCGTATGAGGTGACACCCCACATAAACAACAAGACTGGGATAGGATGAGGTACCATGGGTAGTAGGAAGTCAGGAGTGGTATGAATACATGCATACAGTTGAAGTAGGATCACCACTTTTATTTTAAGAATGTGAAAGGTCAGAATAATAGTAGAGAATGATTTATTTCAGCTTTTATTTATTTCATCACATTCCCAGTGGGTCAGAAGTTTACATACACTCAATTAGTATTTGGTAGCATTGCCTTTAAATTGTTTAGCTTGGGTCAAACGTTTCAGGTAGCCTTCCACAAGCTTCCCACAATAAGTTGGGTGAATTTTGGCCCATTCCTCCTGACAGAGCTGGTGTAACTGAGTCAGGTTTGTGCCTCCTTGCTCGCACACACTTTTTCAGTTCTGCCCACAAATGTTCTATAGGGTTGAGGTCAGGGCTTTGTGATGGCCACTCCAATACCTTGACTTTGTTGTCCTTAAGCCATTTTGTCACAACTTTGGAAGTATGCTCGGGGTCATTGTCCATTTGGAAGACCCATTTGCGACCAAGCTTTAACTTCCTGACTGATGTCTTGAGATGTTGCTTCAATATATCCACACAATTTTCCTGCCTCATGATGCCATCTATTTTGTGAAGTGTACCAGTCCCTCCTGTAGCAAAACACCCCCACAACATGATGCTGCCACCCCAATGTTTCATGGTTGGGATGGTGTTCTTCGGCTTGCAAGCATCCCCCCTTTTCTTCCAAACATAACGATGGCCAAACAATTATATATTTGTTTCATCAGACCGGAGGACATTTCTCCAAAAAGTACAATCTTTGTCCCCATGTGCAGTTGTAAACCGTAGTCTGGCTTTTTTATGGCGGTTTTGGAGCAGTGGCTTTTTCCTTGCTGAGCGGCCTTTCAGGTTATGTCGATATAGGACTTGTCTTACTGTGGATATAGTTACTTTTGTACTTGTTTCCTCTCGCATCTTCACAAGGTCCTTTGCTGTTGTTCTGGGATTGATTTGAAATTTTCACACAAGTACGTTCATCTCTAGGAGACAGAACACGTCTCCTTCCTGAGCGGTATGACAGCTGCATGGTCCCATGGTGTTTATACTTGTTTACTATTGTTTGTACAGATGAACGTGGTACCTTCAGGCATTTTGGAAATTGCTCCCAAGGATAAACCAGACTTGTGGAGGTCTATCATTTTTTTCTGAGGCCTTGGCTTATTTATTTTGATTTTCCCATGATGTCAAGCAAAGAGGCACTGAGTTTGAAGGTAGGCCATGAAATACATACACAGGCACACCTCCAATAGGCTAATTGACATAATTTCAGTCAATCAGAAGCTTCTAAAGCCATGTCCATAATTTTCTGGAATTTTCCAAGTTGTTTAAAGGCACAATCAACTTAGTGTATGTAAACTTCTGACCCACTGGAATTGTGATACAGTGAAATAATATGTAAACAATTGTTGGAATAATTACTTGTCATGCACATAGTAGATGTCCTTACCGACTTGCCAAAACTATAGTTTGTTAACAAGACATTTGTGGCCTGGTTGAAAAACAAGTTTTAATGACTCCAACCTAAGTGTATGTAAACCTCCGACTTCAACTGTACATTCAGGAGAGGGTTTCTCACCCCCTCCCTCCTTCGACCCCCTCCTGTCTGGTCATGCAGCATTATCATGCAAAGTGTTAGCTGTGGTGTTAGTGCTAGGCTAGCTCAGAGCGAGGGTTGGAGGGAGAGAGTGAAGGAAAGCACTTTAGGAGCTTAGTGCGGCCTTTCTCTCGCTTCTACGTATTATACATGTAATGGAGCTGAAACCTGCTAGACAGTCATTCCTCCTTTTTAGGAGATGTAGAGATGGATGGACAGATCACAGTATAGATATGTTTTCCACACCTCCCCTGAAACCACCTGACAATGACATGACATTCTAAAGAATTAGGCCGAAGATTTATTTAACAGTTTTATGCGGCTCTGAGAGAGGTTGTTTTAGTTGAAAAAATTGACAAGATAACATTTTATATATATGTTTTTTGATTCAATAAATATTTGATTTGTGAAGATAACCGCAATGCTGCTGTAGCCAATAAAGTCTACTCTATGTCGGCTATAGAGAAAGCCGTAGTAGTACCATACTGTGTTGACAATGCTATCCCTGACTGCAGGCTGATGTGTGTGGACAGGACATGACTCCTGTTATGAATGTTTCATGTGACCTTTCACCTCAGTGAATGCAATGCCATGGAGCTGTCATAAAGGTGACACAACAGCTGTCATAAGCAATCCCATCAAATAATTTGGTATTTATGACCCCATCTGTGCCCTGTGATACATTCAGTGGTTCCTCATCCTAACTCAAGATGCACAAAAGCAACTCTGTATTTTCTTGTAAATCATGCATTGAAGTCAATGAGAAATTGGAATGAAGGCCCATAACATAAATCAAAGTTGAGTATTTCAGCTCATCGGCTCTATTAGGCTGGGTGCTGCTGGGGAGGGAGGGAAGGGGGTTCCCGGCCAAGCGCAGCGAGCCCATGGACCTGATCAGAACTCTGGGTAGCTTGGCATCGATTGCTTTTTCCCTGATCCTGACTCCCAGAGAGATGTGGAGATAAAGTCTCCCCCATATCACCACACTGCTGCTGTCTCACCTCAGAAACTAACCATCTCCTTCTTCTCTTTTCTCCTCTCTCTCCTTGCAGCTCTGACCGCCTGATGGATGACACAATAAGGTAAGCCTAATGCAGACAGACATTCTCTCTCTCTGTTTTACTATCATTGTGGGGACCTAAAATGTATTTCCACTCAAAATCCAGTTTTCCCGGACCCTTAAACCTAACCATTACCCCTAATTGTAACCCTAAACCTAACCTCTAACCTCTAAAATAACTGGGAAATATCCCCACGAGGGAGAATTTTCCTTGTTTTACTATCCTTGTTGGGACTTTTTTTTTTTTCGGTACCCACGAGTATAGGCACTCACACACTCACACATATACAGTACCAGTCAAAGTTTGGACAAACCTACTGATGCAAGGGTTTCTCTTTATTTTTACTATTTTCTACATTGTAGAATAATAGTGACGACATCAAAACTATGAAATAACGTAAGGAATGATGTAGTAAGCAGAAATTATTATTATTATGGCAAGGACCGCTCAAATAAGCAAAGACATTACTTTAAGACATGAAGGTCAGTCAATCCTGAAAATGTCAAGAACTTTGAAAGGTTCTTCAAATGCAGTTGCAAAAACCATCAAGCGCTTTGATCAAACTGTCTCATGAGGACTGCCACAGGAAAGCAAGACTCAGAGTTACCTCTGCTGCAGAGGATAAGTTTGTTAGTTACCAGCCTCAGGAATTGCAGCCCAAGTTAATGCTTCAGAGTTCAAGTAACACACATCTCAACTTCAACTGTTCAGAGGAAACTGCTTGAATCAGGGCTTCATGGTCAAATTGCTCCAAAGAAACCACTACTAAAGGACACCAGTAAGATGACTTGCTTGGGCCAAGAAACATGAGGAATGGACATTAGACCGGTGGAAATCTGTCCTTTGGTTTGATGAGTCCAAATCTGAGATTTTTGGTTCCATCCGCCTTGTGTTTGTGAGACGCAGAGTAGGTGAACGGATGATCTCCACATATGTGGTTCCCACCGTGAAGCATGGAAGAGGTGTGATGGTGTGGGGGTGCTTTGCTGGTGACACTGTCAGTGATTTATTTACATTTCAAGCACACTTAACCAGCATAGCATAGCTACCATAGCATTCTGCAGCGATACGCCATCCCATGTGGTTTGCGCTTAGACAATGACCCAACAAACCATCCGGCTATGTAAGGGCTATTTGACCAAGAAGGAGAGTGATGGAGTGCTTCATCAGATGACCTGGCCCCCACGATCACCTGACCTCAACCCAGTTGAGATGGTTTGCGATGAGTTGGACTGCAGAGTGAAGGAAAAGCAGCCAACAAGTCTTCATCATATGTGGGAACTTCTTCAAGACTGCTGGGAAAGCATTCCAGGTGAAGCTGGTTGAGCGTGCCGAGAGTGTGCAAAGCTGTCAAGGCAAAGGGTGGCTACTTTGAAGAATCGATATATTGAAGAAAAGATATATATGTAAATGTATGTTTATCTTTATTTGGATTTGTTTTAAAACTTTTTTGGTTACTACATGATTCCATATGTGTTATTTCATAGTTTTGATGTATTCACTACTATTCTACAATGTAGAAAATAGTAAAAATAAAGGAAAACCATTGAATGACAAGGTGTTTCCAAACTTTTGACTGGTACTGATATATATCATTTCTACCACAACCTATAGAATTGCTACCACAGGGGTTGGTGTGGTAAAAATTCTATAGGAAGAGGGACTGAAGATTATTTCAAACAACAACTTTATTATAAGATGTGCAAAAATGGAGCAGTTTAACAATCCACTCACCTTACACAGTTAAAGCCAAACGAACAGAGTTGGCTTTCTCCTTTTATAGAAAGTAAATCTTCTTGTCATGTGACAGTTAGCTGAATTCTCTTTTTTCCCTGCAATTCCCACGTAGCTAAATTCCTGCCGATCGTGAACACAGGTCACACTGCGGTGTCACACAAGACAAGTTTGTATCAGTAAACAATACTCCCATATGACAACATACAATATTTAAGAAAAAAACAGCATAGTATGTCTAATTAAACAGTATAGTATGTCGTGAATATTAATTTCCTCCACATAGCTACAGTGGATGTGAGACATCTCCATGGGCATGAGGTGAAGTCTAAAGAGTTGAGTACAGAGACATTAGTGATCCTGACAAATCAGATGGTGACCTGTGTAGAGCGCTTTGCCTCTGACCCCACCTCTTAACATCCACTGTGACACCATTAGATGAAGAGATTACACCATTAGCCCAGAGATGGATACAAGATCAGCTTTCAGGCCTAAGTGGGCTGATATGGTCAAGCACAGTTTGAGGAGAGAGGAAGTGGACTATGCCGCTATCCCTCCCACCATCTCAGCCTCCCTGTTGCCTCTGCCTCATATGCCATAAGGGGTGTCCCCAATCATGTGTGGCCAACCAGCCCAACCTCCTCCACCCACCCTCCAGCTATCCATCCTTCCCTCCCTCCCCCTCCTATCCATCTTCTCTCCTTGCCGCAGTCCACCCACAGATTGCTGCCCATAGGGGAGGCTACTGGCACAGGTGCTTCATTAAGTGGACTTGTGAGCCGTCCAGCCCCCCTCTCCCACTCTCCTTCCTCTTGTTTAAGTGAAGCAGAAAATTACACTGGATGAGAAAGTCACCATCATTACCGGTTCTCTCAAAGTCTTGAACACGCCTAACAAGACACACACGCACACAGCGAGAAGACAATGAAGCTTATTTCTTTGTTCTCTTGATTATTTGTGTTATTATACCCTGTGGGGACGAGGAGGGCTGATACACATAATATATATATATATATATATATATGTGTGTGTGTGTGTGTGTGTGTGTGTGTATGCATCTTAATATGCAATCAGGTTTTAAGACCCTTTCACAGGTTGGAGATAACACCTGCAATGTTTTGAGAGTAACAGTTGATCAGGTACTCCAGTGAGTGCCCCGAAGCAGAAAGGAAAGGGGGAGATTCTTACAGCATAAAAATGCTGCTGTTTGTGGTAGTTACATTAACATCTCCATATTTAGGTCTTTCAAATTGCAGTTAGACTGGCGAGAATTGGTCTCAATAAACATATCTAGAAGCCCCACAGCGAGTTTACTTTAGATAATTTTCCTTGAGATGCTAACGGTGGTGAGGTAAGCTAGTTTAGCATTGAGCTGGTGTTCAGCCAGGTTGAGTTGGTGTGTGTATGAGTTAGCATTAGACTAGCCCCTATCAGATAGCAGCTCTGATTGCCAGTAGCACATTAGCGTAGCGCTAACGCTGGCCCAGTGTTACAGTCCGTCAGCAGTGTTGGGCTTTGGGAAGAGAGGCGATCAGTCTTCCCCTCTGACTATGGAGAACATGATATATGAGCTAGACCCTTGGCATAGAGAGAGAGACCCTGCAATACCCTGCAAGAGGTGTTGCACACGCTTACTATATTTACTCAGACACTCGCACCCATGCATACACACTCAAACACACAGTGCACTCACATCCTTGCTTGGTCAAACTCACTCAAAACACCAAACACGCACACATGCTCACTCACCTGACCAAGTCACTAATCTGACAACCAGGCTCAGTATACTAGGTTCTGACAGCCATGTAAACAAGTCTGGTTGACCCCCCATGGGTTCTGCTCACCAAGGGCCATACCTGGCCTAGGGGGCCCCCAGGACACCCTTTCGTGTTTTACTGTTGTCACCTCGTTACAGTCTCTGAGGCCAGGGCAGACTGTTGCGTAATCCTACCTGTCCCTGCAGCTAGGCAATTAGAGACAACAGATTTGTTCCCATATTTGTAACCAGGGATAAATAGTTTACATCTGTTTGATCCCAACCTTTTTTCTCCTCGCTGCCCCCCAAAAAGAGTCTGCCTGTATCCAGAGCACAACGCCATTGAATACATTTGAATACACCCGTATTTAAATCCAGGAATTCCACTTAAAAGCAACTATCAGTATGTTGCCAAATACTGTCTTATTTGAGGTCTTAGCACATAAGGGAAGTCATTGGGAGAGGGGTTTTGGGCTGTGGATTAAGGTGCCGGGTTAACTACATCATATGCCATTGCAGGGCTAAAAGGAGTTGAGTGTTTACTGCCAAAATATATTTAACTGGATTCTCTCAACCAGCTTCATAAGGTAGTCTGGAATGCATTTCAATTAACAGGTGTGCCTTGTTAAAAGTTAATTTGTGGAATTTCTTTGCTTAATGCATTTGAGACAATCAGTTGTGTTGTGACAAGGTAGGGGTGGTATACAGAAGACAGCCCTATTTGGTAAAATACCAAGTCCATATTATGGCAAGGACAGCTCAAATAAGCAAATACATTACGTCATGACAGTCAGTCAATCTGGAAGATTTCAAAACTTTGATAGTTTCTTCAAGTGCAGTCGCAAAAACCATCAAGCGCAATGATAAAACTCTCTCACGAGGACCGCCACAGGAAAGGAAGACCCAGAGTTACCTCTGCTTCAAAGGACAAGTTAATTAGAGTTATCAGCCTCAGAAATTGCAGCCCAAATTAATGCTTTAGAGTTCAAGTGACAAGACACATCTCAACATCAACTGTTCAGAGGAGACTGTGTGAATCAGGGCTTCATGGTTGAATTGCTGCAAGGAAACTACTACTAAAGGACACCAATAAGAAGAGACTTGCTTAGGCCAAGAAACACGAGCAATGGACATTAGAATGGACATTTTGGTTCCAACCGCCGTGTCTTTGTGAGATGCAGAGTAGGTGAACGGGTGATCTCCGCATGTGTGGTCCCCACCATGAAGCATGGAGGAGGTGGTGTTATGGTGCTTTGCTGGTGACAGTCTGATTTATTTAAAATTCAAGGCTTACTTAACCAGCATGGCTACCACAGCATTCTGCAGTGATATGCCATCCCATCTGGTTTGCACTTAGTGCGACTGTCATTTTGTTTTTCAACAGGACAATGACCCAACCAACCTCCAGGCTGTGTAAGGGTTATTTGACCACGAAGGAGAGTGATGGAGTGAAGCATCAGATGACATGGCCTCTACAATCACCCGACCTCAACCCAATTGAGGTGGTTTGGGATGAGTGAAGGAAAAGCAGCCAACAAGTGCTCAGCATATGTGGGAACTTCTTCATGACTGTTGGGATATCATTCCAGGTGAAGCTGGTTGAGAAAATGCCAAGAGTGTGCAAAGCTGTCAAGGCAAAGGGTGACTCTCATATCAATGTATTTTTTTTTTTTAACACTTTTTGGTTACTACCTGATTCCATATGTGTTATTTCATAGTTTTGGTGTCTTCACTATTATTCTACAATGTTGTGTGCACCTACCCTTGCCACCACTCCTGAAAAATGACCTAGGGGAAACGCTGTGTGTGTGTGTGTGCTAGCAGTACATGCCTCAGTGTTCCTGTGCGCTAATATCCACCGGTCCTCAGTGACTCAGCTCCCCCTGTAATGCTCTCTGCATTTTAAGTTAATGTGAACCCCCCCAATGGATTTCTCCTCCTCCACACACCTTCTGTCTGTCATGGTAGTTGCACCTGGGGGACCTACACACACAATTGTGGCCCATACTCTCTGCTAGAAAAAAGCTGTTTATAACATAGCAGAAGTCTTACAGGGTTGATATTGTAGGGTGGGTCACCTCGCTCATTTAACCTATGTAAACTACCGTTCAAAAGTTTGGGGTCATTTTAAAAATATCTTTGGTTTTGAAAGAAAAGCAACAAAAAAAAATATTGTCCGTTAAAATAACATCAAATTGTTTCGAAATACGGTGTAGACATTGTAAATGTCTATTGTAGCTCGAAACGGCAGATTTTTTATGGAATATCTACATAGGTGTACAGACGCCCATTATCAGCAACCATCACTCCTGTGTTCCAATGGCACGTTGTGTTAGCTAATCCAAGTTCATAATTTTAAAAGGCTAATTGATCATTAGAAAACCCTTTGCAATCATGTTAGCACAGCTGAAAACTTGTTCTGATTAACTTCTAATGGCTGGGGGGCAGTATTGAGTAGCTTGGATGAATAAGGTGCCCAGAGTAAACTGCCTGCTACTCAGGCCCAGTTGCTAATATATGTATATTATTAGTAGATTTGGATAGAAAACACTCTGAAGTTTCTAAAACTGTTTGAATGATGTTTGTGAGTGTAACAGACCTCATATGGCAGGCAAAAACCTGAGAAAAAATCCAACCAGGAAGTGGGAAATCTGAGGTTTGTAGTTTTTCAACTCATTGCCTATTGAATACACAGTGTCTATGGGGTCATATTGCACTTCCTAAGGCTTCCACTAGATGTCAAGTCTTTAGAACCTTGTTTCAGGCTTCTACTATGAAGGAGGAGGGAATGAGAGCTCTTTCAATCAGGTGTCTGCCATGAGCTGATAATGCTCACTCCAGTGAGAGGTAGCTCCGTTCCTTTTCATTTCTAAAGACAAAGGAATTCTCCAGTTGGAACATTATTGAAGATTTATGTTAAAAACATCCTAAAGATTGATTCTATACATGGTTTGACATGTTTCTACGGACTGTAACTGAACTTATTGACTTTTCGTCTGATTCGATTGATCGCGCCTCATGAATTTAGATTTGTGAACTAAATACGCGAACAACAAGGAGGTATTTGAACATAAATTATGGACTTTATCAAACAAAACAAACATTTATTGTGGAACTGGGATTCCTGGGAGTGCATTCTGATGAAGAGCAAAGGTTAGTGATTCATTTTATCTCTATTTCTGCTTTTTGTGACTGGAAAAATTGCTGTTTTTTGTGACTAGGTACTGACCAAACAATCGCATGGTATGCTTTTGTCGTAAAGCTTTTGTCGTAAAGCACTCATAGTACTTCATGTTACACAATACATGTATGTTTTGTACGATAAAGTTCATATTTATATCCAAAAATCTCTGTTTACATTGGCGCTTTAAGTTTTGCCTCAAACGTCCGGTGAAAGTGCAGACAGCCACGTCAATTTACAGAAATACTCATCATAAATGTTGATGAAAATACAACTGTTATGCATGGAATTAAAGATATACTTCTCCTTAATGCAACCGCTGTGTCAGATTTCAAAAAGCTTTACAGAAAAAGCACACCATGGAATAATCTGAGTACAGCGCTCAGAGACCAAAACAAGCAATACAGATACCCACCATGTTATGGGGTCAACAAAAGTCAGAAATGGCATTATAAACATTCACTTACCTTTGATCTTCATCAGAATGCACTCCCAGGAATCCCAGTTCCACAATAAATGTTCGATAAAGTCCTTTTTGTTTGCGCATTTAGTACAGTAATCCAAATTCATGAGGCGCGAGCAGACAAAGTCAAAGTTCCTTTATAGTCCGTAGAAACATGTCAAACGAAGTATAGAAGGATGTTTTTATCATAAACTTTCAATAATGTTCCAACCGGAGAATTCCTTTGTCTTCAGAAATGCAATGGAACGCAAACTAACTCTCACGTGAACGCGCATGACCAGCTCATGCCACTCTGGCAGACCATTCAGCTCCCATTCCCCCCTTCTTCACAGTAGAAGCATCAAACAAGGTTCTAAAGACTGTTGACCTCTAGTGGAAGCCTTAGGAAGTGCAATTTGACCCCATAGACACTGTATATTCGATAGGCAATGAGTTAAACAACAAACCTCAGATTTCCCACTTCCTGGTTGGATTTTTTCTCAGGTTTTTACCTGCCTTATGAGTTCTGTTATACTCAGACATCATTCAAACAGTTTTAGAAACTTCTGAGAGTTTTCTATCCAAATCGACTAATAATATACATATATTAGCAACTGGGCCTGAGTAGCAGGCAGTTTACTCTGGGCACCTTATTCAGCCAAACTACTCAATACTGTCCCTAGCCATAAGAAGTTAACAATGTCTACACTGTATTTCTGATTAATTTGATATTTTAATGGACAAAAAATGTGCTTTTCTTTCAAAAACAAGGACATTTCTAAGTGACCCCAAACATTTGAACAGCAGTGTATGTCACTGTCTTCTTCTCTCCCTGCAGTATTGCCATGGCGACCAAGGAGAACATGACATCCCAGAGAGGGCTATTGAAGTCCATACAGAGCAGAGTCAACACTCTGGCCAGTATCCTTTACAACACCAAGCAAACATTATGAACATTGGAGATTCTCCATTAAAAATCAGTTTTTTTTCCTATACTAGGCTTAATCTTTGTCTGGGAAGGCAACCCTATGTTCATGTCTGTGTGAGAAAGAACAAATTCACAAATATGCCATATTTTTCCTTTTAATCAGACAAGAACTTCTGGAGATTAACTTTTATTAGATCATAGTTGTCTTTTAAGGCCACCTAGTAGACACTTTTATCCAAAGCAATTTACAGAAGTGAGTACATGTTATCTGATCCCGGCAAGAACTGAACCCACGACCTTGGCATTGTTAGCGCAACACTCTTACTCATTAGGCTTCTTATTTTACTGTACTATTACCTCCCGTGAGCTGCAACCAGACACAATACAGCTATAGAGTCCCATAAACAATGAAAGCCAGAGTGCCTGTCGGTTCACATTACCCATCCTAACTGTTTGAAAGGCACACTGAGCATGTTTCAATTAGAATGCGTTATCTCAGTCTGAGGCCCCAGAGACATCCTCCAGTGGTCTTCAAACTTTTCCTGTTGAAAAGTGATATCCCAAGTATAAATACAGTAAAGTACATGCACTAAAGTGGTAAAAAAAAAAAAAAATTGAGCAAAATTTGTGTTATTTTTACACAACTGCAAACTTCAAGGAGTATGGTATTCAATGAGTTGGCCTGATGTGAATTTGTGATGTCATCTGCCTCCCACCTTGCTTGAGGAACAATTGAGAAGAAAAAAAAGAGGAAAGCCCCCCCCACCCCACTACTTGTGTACATACCTAGATTGCAGTGTTACTGTAATTCCAAAAGTGTACATTCAGATTTTATTTTATTTTGTATACCTGGACCACCTATTGAGATGTGCCTTTTGTTAAGTAAATCAGGTGTTAAATGAGGTGAAAAGGAGACTGGAGCACCACTAATGGGTGCCTGATTCTGTCTGGTCTCTTTTCTCAGAGAGCATTGTTATCAGGCCTTCTGGCCGGCGATTCCATTGTTTCCGCACATGGGACACCAGCCTCTGGTGAGAGAAACTCTTCTCTAAGGAAATATCTGAGCAATCTGGTCCATTTAACTGTGTGGGAGGGGATTTCACTGCTGCTAGGGTTTTCTGTGAACAACACCGTTCCTTCGGAAAGTATTCAGACCCCTTGACCTTTTCTAAATTTTGTTACATTACAGCCTTATTCTTAAATGGATTTTAAAAATGGGTCCTCAGCAATCTACACACAATACCTCATAATGACAAAGCAAAAACAGTTTTTTAATTTATTTTTTTATATACCTTTTTTCCGTAAGTATTCAGACCCTTTGCTATGAGACATGTAATTGAGCTCAGGTGTATCCTGTTTACATTGATCATCCTTGAGATGTTTCTACAACTTGATTGGAGTCCACCTGTGGTAAATTCAATTGATTGGACATGATTTGGAAAGGCACACACCTGTCTATATAAGGTCCCACAGCTGACTGTGCATGTCAGAGCAAAAACCAAGCAATGAGGTTGAATTAATTATAATTAGAGACAGGATTGTGTTGAGGCACAGATCTGGGGAAGGGTAGAAAATAAATTATGCAGCATTGAAGGTCCCAAAGGACACACTGGCCTGCATCCTTCTTAAATGGAAGAAGTTTGAAACTCCTAGACTCTTCCTAGAATTGGTCGCCCAGCCAAACTGAGCAAAACCCAGTAGTCACACTGACAGAGCTCCAGAGTTCCTCTGTGGAGATGGGAGAACCTTCCAGAAGGACAACCATCTCTGCAGCACATCACCAATCTGGCCTTTATGGTAGAGGGGCCAGACGGAAGCCACTCCTCAGTAAAAAGCACATGACAGCCAACTTGGAGTTTGCCAAAAGTCATCTAAAAGACTCTGACCATGAGAAACAAGATTCTCTGGTCTGCTGAAACCAAGATGAAACTCTTTGGCCTGAATGCCAAGCGTCACTTCTGGAGGAAACCTGGCACCATCCCTACGGTGAAGCATGGTGGTGGCAGAATCATGCTGTGGGGAGTCTGGATCGAGGCAAAGACGAACGGAGCAAAGTATAGAGAGATCCTTGATGAAAACCTGCTCCAGAGCGCTCAGGACCTCACTGGGGCGAAGGTACACCTTCCAACAGGACAATGACCCTAAACACACAGCCAAGACAATGCAGGAGTGGCTTCAGGACAAGTCTCTGAATGTCCTTGAGTGGCCCAGCCAGAGCCCAGACTTAAACCTGATGGAACATCTCTTGGGAGACCTGCAGCAATGCACCCCATCCAACCTGACAGAGCTCGAGGCTGTAATCGCTGCCAAAGGTGCTTCAACAAAGTACTAAGTAAAGGGTCTGAATAGTTTTTATTTTGTATAAATTTGCAAAAATTTCTAATATTATTTTTGCTTTGTCATTATGGGGTATTGTGTGTGTGTGTGTGGGTTGACTATTTTAATACATTTTAGAAGGCTGTAACCTAACAAAATGTGGAAAAAGTCAAGGGCTCTGAATACTTTCCAAAGGCAATGTATAGGATACTATTTCACTTTGCTGTCAAAAGAGATCAGTTGCCTTTCAGAAAGACAATTTCAGAACAGACAAATTTTGCAGATACAACAGAGAAGCAGGCAGTTTGGCATTTTTAGATTCTAAGTCGGCAGTACCAACCACCTCTTTATTGCAAGTAATGTTCAGATAATTAAATTGGAAATATAAACTGGGTGGTTCAAGCCCTGAATGCTGATCAAATCAAGTCATATTTTATTGGTCACATACACGTGTTTAGCAAATGTTATTGCGGGTGTGGCGAAATGCTTGTGCATTTCACAACATATACCCAAAATACACGCAAATCTAAGTAAGGAATGGATTAAGAATATACACTGCTCAAAAAAATAAAGGGAACACTTAAACACAATGTAACTCCAAGTCAATCACACTTCTGTGAAATCAAACTGTCCACTTAGGACGCAACAGTGATTGTCCATAAATTTCACATGCTGTTGTGCAAATGGAATAGACAACAGGCGGAAATTATAGGCAATTAGCAAGACACCCCCAATAAAGGAGTGGTTCTGCAGGTGGTGACCACAGACCACTTCTCAGTTCCTATGCTTCCTGGCTGATGTTTTGGTCACTTTTGAATGCTGGCGGTGCTTTCACTCTAGTGGTAGCATGAGACGGAGTCTCCAAACCACACAAGTGGCTCAGGTACTGCAGCTCATCCAGGATGGGACATCAATGCGAGCTGTGGCAAGAAGGTTTGCTGTGTCTGTCAGCGTAGTGTCCAGAGCATGGAGGCGCTACCAGGAGACAGGCCAGTACATCAGGAGACGTGGAGGAGGCCGTAGGAGGGCAACAACCCAGCAGCAGGACCGCTACCTCCGCCTTTGTGCAAGGAGGAGCAGGAGGAGCACTGCCAGAGCCCTGCAAAATGACCTCCAGCAGGCCACAAATGTGCATGTGTCTGCTCAAATGGTCAGAAACAGACTCCATGAGGGTGGTATGAGGGCCCAACGTCCACAGGTGGGGGTTGAGCTTACAGCCCAACACCGTGCAGGACGTTTGGCATTTGCCAGAGAACACCAAGATTGGCAAATTCGCCACTGGCGCCCTGTGCTCTTCAGATGAAAGCAGGATCACACTGAGCACATGTGACAGACGTGACAGAGTCTGGAGACGCCGTGGAGAACGTTCTGCTGCCTGCAACATCCTCCAGCATGACCGGTTTGGCGGTGGGTCAGTCATGGTGTGGGGTGGCATTTCTTTGGGGGGCCGCACAGCCCTCCATGTGCTCGCCAGAGGTAGCCTGACTGCCATTAGGTACCGAGATGAGATCCTCAGACCCCTTGTGACCGGTTTGGCGGTATGCTGGTGCGGTTGGCCCTGGATTCCTCCTAATGCAAGACAATGCTAGACCTCATGTGACTGGAGTGTGTCAGCAGTTCCTGCAAGAGGAAGGCACTGATGCTATGGACTGGCCCGCCCGTTCCCCAGACCTGAATCCAATTGAGCACATCTGGGACATCATGTCTCGCTCCATCCACCAATGCCACGTTGCACCACAGACTGTCCAGGAGTTGGCGGATGCTTTAGTCCAGGTCTGGGAGGAGATCTCTCAGGAGACCATCCGCCACCTCATCAGGAGCATGCCCAGGCGTTGTAGGGAGGTCATACAGGCACGTGGAGGCCACACACACTACTGAGCCTCATTTTGACTTGTTTTAAGGACATTACATCAAAGTTAGATCAGCCTGTAGTGTGGTTTTCCACTTTAATTTTGAGTGTGACTCCAAATCCAGACCTCCATGGGTTGATAAATTTGATTTCCATTGGTCATTTCTGTGTGATTTTGTTGTCACCACATTCAACTATGTAAAGAAAAAAGTATTTAATAAGAATATTTAATTCATTCAGATCTAGGATGTGTTATTTTAGTGTTCCCTTTATTTTTTTTGAGCAGTGTATATACACATATGTCAGAGCAGCATTGGACTGAGACAGTCGCATAGTATAGAGTACAGTATATACATATGAGATGGGTGATGCAATATTTACAAACAATTAAAGTGACTAAAATACAGTATAATAGTATAGAGTACAATTTACACATATGAGATGAGACATTTAAGATACGGAGACATTAAAGTGGCCAGTGATTCCTATTATATGTCTATAGGCAGCAACCTCTAATGTGCTGGCTGTTTAGCAGTCTGATGGCCTTGAGATGGAAGATGTTTTTCAGTCTCGGTCCCAGCTTTGATGCACCTGTACTGACCTTCGCCTTCTGGATGATAGCGGGGTGAACAGGCAGTGGCTTGGGTGGTTGTCCTTGATGATCTTTTTGTCCTTGCTATGGCATCGGGTGCTGTAGATGTCCTGGTGGGTGGGAAGTTTTCCCCCTGTAATGCGTTGGGCAGACCGCACCACCCTCTGGAGAGTTTTGCGGTTGTGGGCGGTGCAGTTGCCGTACCAGACAGTGATACAGCCCGACAGGATGCTCGCAATTGTGCATCTGTAAAAGTTTGTGGGTTTTAGGTGTTATTTTTTAGCCTAACTTCTTTAGCCTCCTGAGGTTGAAGAGGCTCTGTTGTGCCTTTTTCACCACACTGTCTGTGTGGGTGGTCCATTTTAGTTTGTTAGTGATGTGTACGCCAAGGAACTTGAAGCTTTCCACCTTCTCCATTGCGGTCCCATCAATGTGGATGGGGGGGTGCTCCCTCTGCTGTTTCCTGAAGTCCACGGTCATCTCCTTAGTTTTGTTGATGTTGAGTGAAAGGTTGTTTTCCTGGCACCACCCTCCGAGCCCTCACCTCCTCCTTGTAGGCCGTCTCATTATTGGTAATCAAGCCTACCACTGTTGTGTCGTCTGCAAACTTGATGATTGAGTTGGAGGCGTGCTTGACCACGCAGTCATGGGTGAACAGGGAGTACAGGAGGGGGCTGAGCACGCACCCTTATGGGGCCCCTGTGTTGAGGATCAGCAAAGAGGTGTTTCCTACCTTCACCACCTGGGGGCGACCCGTCACGAAGTTCAGGACCCAGTTCCGCAGGACGGGGTTCAGACTGCTCTAATTACGTTGATAACCAGTTTATAATAGCAATAAGGCACCTCGGGGTTGTGATATATGGCCAATATACCACTGCTAAGGGCTGTATCCAGGCACTCTGCGACGTGTTGTCTAAGAACAGCCCTTAGCCGTGGTATATTGGCCATATATCATACCTCCTCGGGTCTTATTGCTTGAATATACCCCGGCTGTCAGCCAATCAGCATTCAGGGCTCGAACCACCCAGTTTATATTTCCAATGTAATGATTATTTGAACAGTACTTGTAATAAGAGGTGGTTGGCACTTGTTTCTGTTTGCCTTAACTTCCTCGTCCAGATCGTTTCCCAGCCATCAACAACCTCGTCCAGCGACTCAACCTGCGGAAGAGACGAGACTCCCTAATCCTGGGCGGAGTCATCGGCGTTTGCACCATCCTCCTGCTGCTCTACGCCTTCCACTGATGACGAACAGACCGGTCGAACAATCGTTACTTTGCGTTTGTAACATCGGAATCAGAACTCTGGAGAATGGGCTTTAGTGAGTGGAGGCTACTGGACAGACAGACACCCTCTTTGCCCAATCGCTTAACAGGATTGATCGAAGGCAGCATGGACTACCTGATTTTGTATTTAGCAGTGGGAGGGAAGGAGGAGAAGGATATGTGAGATGGAGCAGCACCTTTTTTCTTTTTTTATCAAAAGTTTGCTGTTCAACGCTGGTTAAGGGAACAGAGACCAAATGTACTGATATGACTAGATTTGAAATAATTATATATATATATTAGTACATTGAGATAGGCCAAAGTCCATATATGACTTTCGCCCATCTCAAGGTAGTAATATATTTGAAAGAATTATATCTTAAAGAAAATTAAAAATAACACTTGCTTTAAGGAGTTTAATGCTCTGAAGACAGTCCCTCTCTTTCGTTTCCACCATCTGTCTGATTTCTGTGATGGAAGGATTTTTAGTTGAATGGTCCTTTTTCGTGATGGGATATTCAGGAGGTTCGTATTCATCATGGGCTGTACATTGCATTATTAATAAATTATTCATTTACAGTATGTGATACTAGGCACTTATTTTATTTGTCTATTTCTTTTACTTCGACATGTATTGATAAAATGTATTTTTCATTGAAGAAACTCCAGTGCTGCAAGTACAGTTATTCTATAAACAAAGGCCACATACAGGTGTATGGTTAAACTGAAACTGAAAGTCTCAGACTTCTTTCATTACGTGTTTCCTTCAACTCACAACCTCTACATCAGGGCTGCCCAACCCTCTTCCTGGAGATCTACTGTCTTGTGGGTTTTAGTCCAACCCTCTTCCTGGAGATCTACTGTCCTGTGGGTTTTAGTCCAACCCTAATTTAACACACCTGATTCTACTAATTAGCTGCTCAACAAGACCTTAACTAGCTGAATTAGGGTTGGACTGAACCTACAGATCTCCAGGAAGAGGGCAGCCCTGGGCTACATTCTAAGATTAATCTACAGTGCCTTGCGAAAGTATTCGGCCCCCTTGAACTGTGCGACCTTTTGCCACATTTCAGGCTTCAAACATAAAGATATAAAACTGTATTTTTTTGTGAAGAATCAACAGCAAGTGGGACACAATCATGAAGTGGAACGACATTTATTGGATATTTCAAACTTTTTTAACAAATCAAAAACTGAAAAATTGGGCGTGCAAAATTATTTAGCCCCTTTACTTTCAGTGCAGCAAACTCTCTCCAGAAGTTCAGTGAGGATCTCTGAATGATCCAATGTTGACCTAAATGACTAATGATGATAAATGCAATCCACCTGTGTGTAATCAAGTCTCCGTATAAATGCACCTGCACTGTGATAGTCTCAGAGGTCCGTTAAAAGCGCAGAGAGCATCATGAAGAACAAGGAACACACCAGGCAGGTCCGAGATACTGTTGTGAAGAAGTTTAATGCCGGATTTGGATACAAAAAGATTTCCCAAGATTTAAACATCCCAAGGAGCACTGTGCAAGCGATAATATTGAAATGGAAGGAGTATCAGACCACTGCAAATCTACCAAGACCTGGCCGTCCCTCTAAACTTTCAGCTCATACAAGGAGAAGACTGATCAGAGATGCAGCCAAGAGGCCCATGATCACTCTGGATGAACTGCAGAGATCTACAGCTGAGGTGGGAGACTGTCCATAGGACAACAAACAGTCGTATATTGCACAAATCTGGCCTTTATGGAAGAGTGGCAAGAAGAAAGCCATTTCTTAAAGATATCCATAAAAAGTGTCGTTTAAAGTTTGCCACAAGCCACCTGGGAGACACACCAAACATGTGGAAGAAGGTGCTCTGGTCAGATGAACCCAAAATTGAACTTTTTGGCAACAATGCAAAATGTTATGTTTGACGTAAAAGCAACACAGCTGAACACACCATCCCCACTGTCAAACATGGTGGTGGCAGCATCATGGTTTGGGCCTGCTTTTCTTCAGCAGGGACAGGGAAGATGGTTAAAATTGATGGGAAGATGGATGGAGCCAAATACAGGACCATTCTGGAAGAAAACCAGATGGAGTCTGCAAAAGACCTGAGACTGGGATGGAGATTTGTCTTCCAACAAGACAATGATCCAAAACATAAAGCAAAATCTACAATGGAATGGTTCAAAAATAAACATATCCAGGTGTTAGAATGGCCAAGTCAAAGTCCAGACCTGAATCCAATCGAGAATCTGTGGAAAGAACTGAAAACTGCTATTCACAAATGCTCTCCATCCAACCTCACTGAGCTCGAGCTGTTTTGCAAGGAGGAATGGGAAAAAATGTCAGTCTCCCGATGTGCAAAACTGATAGAGACATACCCCAAGCGACTTACAGCTGTAATCGCAGCAAAAGGTGGCGCTACAAAGTATTAACTTAAGGGGGCTGAATAATTTTGATGATGCTGCCACCACCATGTTTGACAGTGGGGATGGTGTGTTCAGGGTGATGAGCTGTGTTGCTTTTACGCCAAACATAGCATTGTTGCCAAAAAGTTCAATTTTGGTTTCATCTGACCAGAGCACCTTCTTCCATGTTTGGTGTGTCTCCCAGGTGGCTTGTGGCAAACTTTAAACAATACTTTTTATGGATATCTTTAAGAAATGGCTTTCTTCTTGCCACTCTTCCATAAAGGCCAGATTTGTGCAATATACGACTGATTGTTGTCCTATGGACAGAGTCTCCCACCTCAGCTGTATATCTCTGTAGTTCATCCAGAGTGATCATGGGCCTCTTGGCTGCATCTCTGATCAGTCTTCTCCTTGTATGAGCTGAAAGTTTAGAGGGACGGCCAGGTCTTGGTAGATTTGCAGTGGTCTGATACTCCTTCCATTTCAATATTATCGCTTGCACAGTGCTCCTTGGGATGTTTAAAGCTTGGGAAATCTTTTTGTATCCAAATCCGGCTTTAAACTTCTTCACAACAGTATCTCGGACCTGCCTGGTGTGTTCCTTGTTCTTCATGATGCTCTCTGCGCTTTTGACGGACCTCTGAGACTATCACAGTGCAGGTGCATTTATACGGAGACTTGATTACACACAGGTGGATTGTATTTATCATCATTAGTCATTTAGGTCAACGTTGGATCATTCAGAGATCCTCACTGAACTTCTGGAGAGAGTTTGCTGCACTGAAAGTAAAGGGGCTGAATAATTTTGCACGCCCAATTTCTCAGTTTTTGATTTGTTAAAAAAGTTTGAAATATCCAATAAATGTCGTTCCACTTCATGATTGTGTCCCACTTGTTGTTGATTCTTCACAAAAAAATACAGTTTTATATCTTTATGTTTGAAGCCTGAAATGTGGCAAAAGGTCGCAAAGTTCAAGGGGGCCGAATACTTTCGCAAGGCACTGTATTTAGCTTAATATGCCACTTAGCAGACATTTATGTACAGTGAGTGCATGCATACTTTTTTCATGTGTATGTGCTCCCCTGTGGTGATGGAACCCACGACCTTGGTGTTGCTAGCACCACGCTTTCACCAACTGAGCCACACAAGATCACTTGAAATACAGAGATCTGGAAGAGTGATCAGCATTCAGGCCTCTGTCCTTCTTCATGATCTAGGATCGTATACTGCTAAGGCCTACCTTGAGATAGGCAAAAGTCAACACACTTTAGGTCATACATTGATGTCAACTGAACATTTCCCCCAGCTCTAGGCTGAATAATTGCTTATTCGACTAACATTTAACATCACTAATATGAACGTTGATTTGAAAGATGCTACAGTTCTAAGAAGTTTAGTTTCTTTCTCTTGAAATTGTCAGTGGCATTTTAAGTGGTTTTAGTGGAAGTGGCTGGAGATGTTACAGTAAACAAAGCTGCAGCAGCTAGATTACTGTTGGAGGAATGAGGTGCTCTCACATTAATTCACTCTGACAGAATCTGAGTCACCCGCACACACTCCCTCAGACCTCTTTTGTAAAACTGTGTGCACCTGCCTGCTTGTGAGCATGTGTGTGTCGTGACAGCCACACTGCAGGGGAGATGTTACTGCAGTCTGTGGGGGGTGACGGCTTCCCCCCAGGACTCTACAGGAACCTGTCATGTCTCCCCTGTCATCTCCATAGTCAATTACTGAGTTTTAAATGAATTACCTCGTCTTTCTGTCTCTGTTTTACATCTCTTATCATCTGGTAACTAGACAAGGATGTTTTAGTCTCAGTTGACTGATATATTGAAGTTTGTTATATTTGTATAGCTACATGAAGTGGGATTATCGATAACCATTCCAAGTACACCAATTTTCTCATTTTTCATGTGATGTCACTCCTTTATTCCTTTCATTCTTTATCTCTTTTCAGGTTTCTTCTCTGAGGGTAAATGGGAACTGTATTTTGGCACCTGAGTGCAGTACTGCTATTGGTCTATAACTGGTTCAACAAACATCCTTACAGTAAACACAGCTAGCCTACTCTGGTGGTACAGTATAGAGTCTGAATATTTCATATCCTTTTGTCTGGTTTGAAGATCACTGGAGCAGAACTAAGTATTGTGTACTTTCACTGTGACTCAAGTTCCTCCACAAAGAAGAATAAAGTGAGTTTAAAAGGCTGATTCTAGCACAGCTCACAGATGCAGCTCACGTGAAGGTGTCTAATGACGTGTAGAACCACAAACAAGGAAAGGTGGCGTCACCAAAAAACACGACTATTTGAGAAATCAAGCAAACATTTTTCATCCCATTTTTCAGAGCAACAGGATATACCAAGGGGCTACTGCTGTAGCTAAAGATATCCAATCTTATTCTTTAATAATCAATCAAAAAAAATACTAAAAATGTTAATTATTAGAGTAGTTAGAGTGTGTATATGCTAACATGAGGGTTTAGCTCCACAGCTTTTCCTGTTCTAGTGTTCCAGACAGGAACATTCACTTTGGTCATTGTCAGTGGAGCTACTGCTGCTTTACTCCAGATGCCACTTTAAAAGGCAGGTTGTCTGACCCTTTACATCCCCTCTCTGACACTACCCCTAGACCATTCCTCTATGACATACTCTGTCCATACACAAGCACAAACACACAGATCAATGCTATCCAAACCCACATAAATCAATCCAACTCACCGGAGACCATGCATGGTAATGTTTATTCCAGACATGCAGAATGTTCACAACAGAGATGGAAACCAGCATATACATATGCTATCAAAAGGGGAAGAAATAAGGACATAAAAAAATAGACATTAATTGAAAGTCACTGTTTTACTGACACAGAACCGCATGTATGCATCTCGCAGCAGAAAGATAGTCAGGGAAGTATGTGTTGTAAAAGTGGAATTCCATGTGATAACAGTGAAATTACCAGACAAATGCGTCTTATAGGAATTATGTTGAATTTTGGATGTTTTAATGGCAGACTGAGTCACTGACTCTATCCTGCTGGATTGGGGTCTCCCCCCCTCTCTCTCCTCTGCCGTTTACTCTTACTGTATGACAAAAGCAGCCGTCTACTTTCCCCCCAAGGCAGGTTTCTAAAAGCCCTTTAGGTGTGTGTGGGAAGTTAGTTTGTGCATGCCTGTTGCCCAGAGATAAACATTAGAGCTCTTTCGACAGGGATGTCTCTTCAGCCCACCTGTCAAGTGAAGCACACTGTGGCTGTACGAGCGTGCTATTGTACAATATAACCTGTATAGCAACATGAACTTGCTGCCCTTTTTGTTATCATACCTAAAGATGTGCTGTAAGGCTGTCTTGAGTTCAGTGCTTTTAAACATCGTGACCATGTTGAGTCGTTCAACAGCTGTGGTCCTATTTCTATTTGTTGTTTCTAGAAATACAGTACAGATGCCAAAAATGTTCACATTATATTGTCGAGAGTTTCCAGGTTTTATCTGGTGCTTTGCATGCTTAGACAGGGGCAGAATTGTTTTTTTATTCAGCAAGGAATTAACCAATGTGTGTTCATAGTTTAGAGGATTCAAAAGGAGACCTCAAATGTTAATATGGTGACCTTTTTCACCAATTACAGGTGCTTTTTCAATCATTTTATATCTCTTTGAACATTTTAAATTCAGGCCAGTTTAATTCAATCAAATTATCATAGAATGATTTATCTTTGATCTCATGTGTAGCTAACACCTACATTAACCCTTGATAAGACAAGCAGTTGAATCAAGAAAATATGAATAATCGCTATTGTCAACTTACAGTATTGAAATCAAATGGAAGTTGAAGAGCATCAGTTACGAGAGTAATACAAACATGAATGTAAGTCCAAACAAGGTTGTTACGAAGCATCATGTAGTGGTACTGAAGGTTTTATAAGAGGTGTTATGACCTTCCAGTAAACATCTGAAGTGTGTCAATATAACAGTTCTTTGTTGTGTTGCCGCAGTAGAATTAGAACCAACTGTGGGACTTATTCCAGATGGCATGGTGACACATTTGAATACAGACAAATGAGTGTGTTACGGGTACAGAGAGAACTGCTGCAAATCAATCAATCAAACCTCAAAACAATGTTCCTTTAACGTTAGTGGGTCATTACAATGACATACAAAAACCTGGGTACCGTTTAGCCCAAAGCATGCCTATATAATATTGCATATATATTCTTCATATAAATACATGTCATACCGATACAGCACGGTGGCAATAGGTTAAGGATTGGTGTTGGTCTCTGTAGTACTACAAAATACATTCAGTGAAACAAGTTACATTAACAGTCCAGGTAATGAGACCAGGTACTGGTGTAGGGTGGGTTGGAATTGGAGGGGGGGCAGTGGGGAAGGGGACAGTAATGGTTCTGACAAATTGAATATTCTCAGGCTTATGCCCATGTTCTGGCATGGATGTTTGGAGGGGATGGGGAGGATAGGCATGCGCATTAATATAGTCAGACCCCTCCCACAGCAAGGCAGGGGAGAAGAGGGTTGAAGGGTATTCTGTTTCTGTCCTTACCCACAGTCAACCCACATGGAGCCGAAACACTCACAGTATGTTCAATTCACTCTCCAAAGGCTCTAAGCAACTGGCTCGTTATATCCCAAGGTAAAAACACAGACAAACAAATATGAATTCACAAACTAAATTAAAAAGGTTGGCTATCTACAGTCAAGACATGCATGCAAGTGGTCTCTTATTTTTGTCAAAAACCTACAAAAAAAACAACATAAATTCAAAAACATCTTCTCTGAATTGTGTTCCCTGATCAAATATTACATCCTTCGGCAAACCATAGTAGGCGACAGCCACTGCCGGCCAGGTAGCCATCTTAACTTAAGTCTCAATCATCGCAGCCCAACATACACAACTTTTATAAAATGTGAATTGATATATTAATCTGTATATACTTATATTGCAAATATATCTGTATAGTTGTATATGCTTTCAATGCAGGCGGTCAGGCCAACTAGGTATATATGTAGGTTATTATTCAGCTGTCTTGATGTTTGGAGTCCATTTTCAAGGTCTCCTTCCATTCTTGATACAGAAAAGTTTGTATCACTTCATTCCTCTGTTCCTCCCTCTCTTCTTCATCCTAAGACTATTTGTACTCCACAGAGAATCGAATGAGAGTAGCAAGTCCCTCAAACCAAAAGTCAATCGTCCAACGTTCTTTTGAAACACTTTTTATGTCAAGGATTTTCTTTTTCATCAAGCAAATGTTACTGTAATCTAATGCATGCATATCTGGATATTTTTGCTTTGGTTTATTCATTTGCTAGTGTATTTCCTACTGCATTTCCTACTGCATTTCCTACTCTTCTTTAAACTTCTTAATTTTCTGCCTTGATCTTGATTACAGTGTGGAGTAGGTGATGATATTTATTTTTCATCTCAGGAATCAACGGAATTTATATATTTTTTTCCATGCTGCATCCTCTGCTTGGCTTGCAGCAGTGCTCTTGTTTCATAGTATATACACTGGTCACTTGGTTACTGTTCGGGAGGAGAGAGCAGGGGAGGTGAGAGACAGAAAGGTTAAGGTCCAGTCATTCCTACAGTATGACAGGCTGGTCTGTAGCTGAAACAGCAGAAAGGATACTCTCCTTGCCACAAAGCCAGCCTGCTATAGCTGCAGTCTTTAATCAATCCACACAGAGCACAGAAATCTGCTGAGCTGATACACAGACACACACACTTTCCAGGCATCAATGTGATTGATGACAGACTGGTGTATGTTTATGTATGTTCATATATTACCTTGAAATTGTTATGCAGTATGTGCATGTGTTTATGCACAGCAGCGGTGTGTGTGTGTTACTTACCAGAGACCGTTACAGACACGACTATGATGAGCACACCCAGGAATATGGAAACGACACTGAGGAGTCGAGCCAGTTTACCCAGTCTCTTAGCGCCGTCCATGTCTCCCGACTGCAGGCTGTTTCTTGACTGACGAGGAGAGGAGAGGACACACAACACAAGACCAGATGCATTTACACCCCCACAGAGACACAACCGTCACGACACAATTTGAGTTGTTACGTTTGACATTTTGGTCATTTAGCATACAATCTTATCCAGATCTTGAACTACACCTTTCTCATGTCATCTTTTAGTTATCTTATAGTCAAACTGTCTGACGTCTTACTTCCTGTCTGTATGACTTGTGCTCTTGTAGGAAACCTGAATCTTACAACTGAAACTCTAAAATCCATACAGAGATTCATGGGAAAACTTGTTCTCAAACATACCTGGACATGATTTAATTTGGCAGTTTCACTCAGTCACTGAAATATTTATCAGTTGCTAGTCCATTAATGCACAGAGAAATGACTTTAAAGTGGAATGAACATGAACGCTGAGAGATTTCCTACAGCTCGACAAAATTTGGGACCATTTCATTGCAGACCTTTTATTTATTTACACTTTTGCCAGGTTCTTTATTGAATATTTTACAATAACGACTTGACCAAGAGGTTATCCTTGTTGTATAAAGTATTTCCAATATTTGGAAACCACAGTGAGGCCTATTGATTGAGTGATTATCAAACTTTGTCTGCAAAGCCTTTAGGTTGCTATTGGTTGAAGTTGATGAACAGTGTAGTGTGGGCCTTACTGTAAATCACACAAGGCAGCTTTATACTGTACTATACGTATATCTGTTGCAGACAATAGAGACAGGTTGACAGACTGGAGTGGTGTGTGTGTGTGTCTAAGACGGGACCACAGGAGGTGATTGAGACACACAAAAGACAAATACCTCTGATTATGGCACCGGGTTGCAACTACCCAGTTCCTAGAATGCCACATTCACCCATTAATCCGCCACTGCTTTTATCTTTGGATGAGCAGTAGAAATCCCCCCCTTCCCTCCCCCCCCCACACACACAGCCCCCACTCCACTACACTGCATTATGGAGATCATTAGCTACAAAAAGATCTCTACTCAACAGGATTCTCTCCAAATGACCTCAGCCTCTTGACTCGGGTACTGTGGTGTATTATCTGTTTCTGTCATCACCACATCTAACGGATTGTAAACCAGAATCTAACCAATCATCTCAAAAAATATATAGGAAAACAACAAAATGCTAACCACAGATATACAGTACTATCTGAGCATGAACCAAAAGCACTTCAAGAAGCATGTGGGTGCTGTCCATGGTGCTGGACTGGCCTCTATGAGGGTCTATGTTTTAATTTATATCAAAGTCAGATCAGTTTTAACCACATAATGGAGGAATGAAAGAAGGAAACACTTTCAAAGTATTCTAACTGGGGGGAAATTACATAACTCTGAATTCAATTAGCCTTTATTAAACCATGACATCTATGGAGATGACTGGAGGCTCTGCTGTAATGGTGATCCCACTTCTAGAACACTTTCTTCCCCATCTCCTTCATAATACCCCTCCATTTTTCTCTTTTGATGATGAAAATGATATTGCATTGGCAGAATACAGTAATTCTCTATTAGCTAGGGATGCGTGTGTGTACAGTATGTGAACTTGCGTGAATGTGTGTGTATGTCTAAGCAAGGCGGGCTTCACCGTTTGCTGTTGTGTGTGTGATGCCCGCACTTATGTGCATTTGTGTCTGGCAGGACATCCAGATGTGGTTCAATACTTCCTGTTTAGAGCAGCTACTAGCTATGCATAATGCTGTGTGCATAGCGGCAGCCTCATTCAAATTCAGAACTGGGGGTGATAGTTACGTTTTTGAGCAGGCAGGGAGGAATGCAAATCATAATCTTAAACAGAACACAGTCATGCATTCTTTAAATGTCCTCTGATGCTTTAGGTCTTCTTAAGGACTGATCCGGGACAGCACCCTTCAATTGAATACATTATTTCTGCTTAGACCAGTGATGCTATATTTACTGTCTGATACTTTTTTAATATGCTGTCTGGTATGAGTACCAAAACTGTTAAGGGTTGACGAATAAATCCAGAAGACAACAGTACATGTGCAAATAGCACACCCCAAATGTAAATGCCTATAATATATAAGTAACTGCCAAAATAAAGGAAACACCAACATAAAGTGTCTTAATAGGGCATTGGGGCACCACGAGCCAGAACAGCTTCAATGCACCTTGGTATAGATTCTACATGTTTCTGGAACTCTTTTGGAGGGATGTGGCGTCATTCTTCCATGAGAAATCCCATCATTTGGTGTTCTTTTGATGGTGATGGCAAATGCTGTGTCAGGCGCCACTCCAGAATCTCCCTTAAGTGTTAAGATCTGGTGACTGACACACACACACACACACACACACACACACTTTAAACCATCTCCTTTGAGACTCCTGTTTCCTCTTCTTCATTGCTTAATGAACTCAGGAGCCTCACCTGGGGTGGAAACCCCTGCTTTTTATACTTTGTATCCCTCATTTATTCAATTGTTTCCTTTATTTTGGCAGTTTCCTGTAGATATTGTCATTGAAAGCCTGTGTAACACAGAACGATTTGTAAGCAATTTTTGTTGCAGTTGCAGGTTGCAAACGACGTCATCTCAAGTAACTTTTCTGATAAACAAAGCAACTCAAACACGAATGAGATTACCCTTTTATCACAGCAGAAAACAACACTCCGTCCTCCCTCCCTCACTTGCTCTCCCTCTCATCCCTCTTTCCCCCGTGTATCCCTCCCTTCATCCCTCTTCCCCCTACCCTTCCCCTGTCCTTCCTCCCTCTCCCTCTACCCATGAGCCTCGCTGTCTCTGGTGAGACAGGAACTCACACAGTGCACTGGAAGTCAGATAAGCCTGGGTCAAAGACCTCCAGCTGTATTCTCAGAAAGAGTAAAGTAAGTATGTGTGTGTGTGTGTGTGTGTGTGTGTGTGTGTGTTAGTAGCTGGGGGTAGGTGGAAGGGAGCCTTCAGACTATGTAATACATGGTTGTATTGATTTACAGGAAGAGGGAGACCTGCTCATATTTTTCTTATGAATGTGAAATTCAGCAAAAACCTGGCCTCTCATCCCACCTGCAGTACAACCAGGCAAGCCCACACAACAAGCACACACACATACCCCAGCCCTGTGGTTGTTCCCACTGCAGTCGAGGCTGGAGAGAGGTGGCGGGAGAAAGACAGAGAGAGAATCGGAGATGGAGAGCGAAGGACAGAATCAGAGATGAGATGGAGAGGAAGATGGCGGTAGAGACAGAGAAAGATGGAGAGAGAAAGTTGTAGAACATGGAGAGCTATGAGTCTCTAAGAAAGTGCTCTCCCTCCCTGCTGCTGCTGTCATTAATAATGAAGAGTGTGGTCCCAGGGATGGGAGCAGCCTGGAGGACAGGAATGGTCCTGTACATACACACACACACACACACACACACACAGAGAGAGAGAGAATTGTGCCCAACCCTGGCGTGTGTGTGTATGCCCGTGTGTATTCAGATAACTCTAAAATTACTCCTTTCCTTCTCTCCCTCTTTGAAGTAATCGCTGATCTAACTTGATTTGAAAGGCGAGATCAAGAGTTCCACTACGACCTAGCTTCTACCAATCCAGTCACGTCAGATCAGTGACCACTTTAAGGGAGGAATGACAGTAGGACACATTTCTACAGTATTGGAACGGAGCCCAAGGGCAGGGCAGGGTTAGGAAACCCTGGTGTGTAAGAGTTCACTGAAACCCCTAATTCAACAACTCCACAACTTTATCAGATGGATGTTACGTCCCTAAACAGACCACTGATCTTAACCACATTCAATTGGTCAGTCTATGTCTAAAAACAATTGGGTAGATTTTGAGAGTTAATTTACCAATCACATAATGTTTTGTTTTGTATTCCCATTGTGATTGGTACCTTAACTTATAGGACGCCATGTTAAGAGATCACTGATCTGACCGAGTTGGATCGGTGAAAACAATGTTTCTACCCTTCTGCTTACAACAACCTCATTATGTCAAATCAGATACAGTGGGGCAAAAAAGTATTTAGTCAGCCACCTATTGTGCAAGTTCTCCCTCTTAAAAAGATGAGAGAGGCCTGTAATTTTCATCATAGGTACACTTCAACTATGACAGACAAAATGAGAAGTTACCTGTATTAATGGCACCTGCTTGAACTTGTTATCAGTATAAAAGACACCTGTCCACAACCTCAAACAGTCACACTCCAAACTCCACTATGGCCAAGACCAAAGAGCTGTCAAAGGACACCAGAAATAAAATTGTAGACCTGCACCAGGCTGGGAAGACTGAATCTGCAATAGGTAAGCAGCTTGGTTTGAAGAAATCAACTGTGGGAGCAATTATTAGGAAATGGAAGACATACAAGACCACTAATAATCTCCCTTGATTTGGGGCTCCACGCAAGATCTCACACCGTGGGGTCAAAATGATCATAAGAACGGTGAGCAAAAATCCCAGAACCACACGGGGGGACCTAGTGAATGACCTGCAGAGAGCTGGGACCAAAGTAACAAAGCCTACCATCAGTAACACACTACGCCGCCAGGGACTCAAATCCTGCAGTGCCAGACGTGTCCCCCTGCTTAAGCCAGTACATGTCCAGGCCCGTCTGAAGTTTGCTAAAGAGCATTTGGATGATCCAGAAGAAGATTGGGAGAATGTCATATGGTCAGATGAAACCAAAATATAACTTTTTGGTAAAAACTTGCCTCATCGTGTTTGGAAGACAAAGAATGCTGAGTTGCATCCAAAGAACACCATACCTACTGTGAAGCATGGGGGTGGAAACATGGGGCCATGTATCGTGAGATTTTGAGTGAAAACCTCCTTCCATCAGCAAGGGCATTGAAGATGAAACGTGGCTGGGTCTTTCAGCATGACAATGATCCCAAACACACCGCCCGGGCAACGAAGGACTGGCTTCATAAGAAGCATTTCAAGGTCCTGGAGTGGCCTAGCCAGTCTCCAGATCTCAACCCCATAGAAAATCTTTGGAGGGAGTTGAAAGTCCGTGTTGCCCAGCAACAGCACCAAAACATCACTGCTCTAGAGGAGATCTGCATGGAGGAATGGGCCAAAATACCAGCAACAGTGTGCGAAAACCTTGTGAAGACTTACAGAAAACGTTTGACCTCTGTCATTGCCAACAAAGGGTATATAACAAAGTATTGAGATAAACTTTTGTTATTGACCAAATACTTATTTTCCACCATAATTTGCAAATAAATTCATTGAAAATCCCACAATGTGATTATTTGGATGTTCTTTTCTCATTTTGTCTGTCATAGTTGAGGTGTACCTATGATAAATTACAGGCCTCTCTCATCTTTTTAAGTGGGAGAACTTGCACATTTGGTGGCTGACTAAATACTTTTTTGCCCCACTGTATCTCCTCAATGATGGACAGATACGGCTTTGAAGTATCCACATAAGGCATCATGACTCCTCATTAATGGTTGTTTTCCCCCAGGGCAAACAGTCAAAGAGCTGGGAGGTTGGTACATGTGGACAGTAAATTGGATTGTGCGTAGAAGGCTTGAATGAGGCAAGCCTGTATCTCTAAGGAAGAGAAAGACTGGAGAAAGTATTCCATTATTCTATTCCAGACGTAGACTGATGATTCACATAGTTGAATCCACTGTCATGTATTCGAGGAAACAATGACAATGGTGCATTGTTTTATCCATACTACATTAAGAGGCTGTTTCCAGGGCACAGATTAAGCCTAGTTCGGGAGTAAAAAGCATGCTCAATGGAAAATCGCCATTGAAAATGCTTTTTAGTCCAGGTTAAATGTAGTAGGGTGTAGTACTATATCAGCAGAGCTACTTCAGTAATAGCTAATTTGCTGCTACAAATGCTTTTAGACTTTTACCTAAGTAGTATTTTACCGGGTGACTTTCACTTTTACTTACTTAAGTATGACAATTGGGTAACTATTCCACCATTGTCCTTTCCAAGTTTTCAGAGGGAATGCTGATTTCAAAACTACCCAACGTAGCAGCTGCACAAGATTACTAATAAGCCATTTAGACACGCACACACACACACACACACACAAGGCTCCCCCTTCCCACACCTTAAAAGAAAGAGAAAAATATCCATTGGGCTGAGGCTTGAAGCTCATATTTCACCAGTGAACGTGCCGAGCGTGCAGTAGCAGTTTGGGCCTAGCAGTCAGTCCCATTACCTGGAAAGGCCTGCACAGCCAATAAAAGCCCATGACCTTGTCTCTCTCTGCCTCTCCACACCACAGAATTGACTCCACGTCTTCTGCGTCTGCCAGCAGCAACCTCAATACCAATAGTCATCAGTACAGCTGTCTTACATCTGTTAAGCCTAACTTGCTTTTCTACTTACAGATCAGCATGAGTTGGCCATTGGTGGTTGAACAAGATATACTGTACAATATATAATATATATACTATTACGTTTTCTTATGCCTTAGGTGATTGAGCAATATACTGTATTATTAACCAGTTGTTTGGTATTCAGTGTTATGAAATTATGGAATGAATTTATCCACACGTGTTGATAAAGAATGTAGGCAAAAGTCATTTTCCCCTTTTTAAATAAAGATTTTAGGATTTATTATATTTTTCCCTTTTGATTAAACTCCTATCTGTTTCAGTGTTAGAAAATGTGTTCTAGCCAATCTGTAGGCTGCCTGAATAATCTTCACAAGTCCACCCCTGTGGCGGGCAGGTAATATTGTAATTTCCTATCCTGATGCTAGCCCTGTATTCCCCTTCCCTGTGTGTGTGTGTGTGCGTGTGTGTGTGTGTGTGTGTGTGTGTGTGTGTGTGTGTGAGAGAGAGAGAGATTGTCTTGCTCCCCTCAGGACTGAAAAGATGTTTATCAAAGCTACGTAGCTGGCTAACTGTTGCAATTTGCCCTCTGCAGAAAGGTTCAATTGACTTCTATCGCCTTCTATTGAGTTAGTGGCCATCTCTGGTTTCTACCCCTCCCATCTCATCTTCCCTCTCTTTCTCTCCCTCCCTCTGTCAGCTACGATGCTGGGTCCATTAGGAGAGAACTGTTGTTGTCAGAACTGCCATGTTTTATAAACTGAATGTTTTATTATTGTGTGCTATCCCTGTCTTTGAGTCATCCTGCAAGCCCAAAGATAGAAGACACATGCGCCAAATTGTGTTCTTCTAAACTGGCTAGAGCCATTTATACCTGGACCAAACTTATCTTATTAGAACACTAGCATAGAAAATGTAGCCTGCAGCAAGGACAGACGCCAACATGTAGGCCAGTCACAACTTAAGTCAGACACAAACTCTGTGGAGGTTTCAGCATCATAACCGCAGTGTAATGAGATCTATAAAAAACACCTGAAACATCTCAGTACTTTCAACACAACCCTCTCCAAAACTTCTCTAGCTATTACACTCTTAGAAAAAAAGTGCTAAGGAGAACCATACATTTTTCTGTTTGTCCACATAGGAGGGGAACATTTTTTGGCGCTTCAAAGAACCCCATGTAAATGATTCAACCTATCTGGCTCTTCCAGGCCTTTTTTTGAGGGCCTAGTTATACTCTATATGGTTTGACACAACCTGTGTGCACGAGGCTTAACACTATAGCCTACATACACTGTGCCTCTCTTAGGGCTATGGAAGTCATGATATTTTGTCAGGCGGTTATTGTCATGCAAAAGACTGCCAGTCTCACGGTAAAGTACCGTTAATTAACATAAACAAGTTTAGCATCTCCAGGACTCCACAAATACACGCCACATACAAGCTGCTGATGCGTGCCTTTGGAACATCTACATTTAAAAAGTCTAATAAATAAATTGAATATAAACCATAACAATAAATCCATTATTTATTTTACGCAGGTCTAAAGAAACATAATATGAAGGACATTTATTTCAGAAGAACAAAATATGAGTTGGCCTACTGTATGTTATCTGGGTATGGGCCTTGCCATAGGCTGTAGCTTGTTCATTTAGCAAACAAGATATGCTTATAAGTCCTGTGCCATTATTTTATATTATACCACAGCATTGTTGAATACTCGTTTCTGATTGGCTAGAAGGGCATTCTAGAGTGGACATTAAAACCAGATAAAGGGACAGTTGGCAAAGATATTGGGACATCTTGCAATCATGACGCAGTAAGCGCCTACACACTTGCTACTTACTACAAAGTTACAGAACCACACAAACCGACATTTAATACATTGTAAACACTTAGGAAAGACTTAGCTAGGTAGCTAGCATTGATTTGTTTTTGCAGAGACATTTTTTTGGAGCAACTGATGACCTAACGTGGTGAGTGATGAACATTAATTTCTCTGGTCCCTACTGCAGTGTTGCAGTCATGACGCAAGTGGCGCTATGCTGTCAAATCACGTTTCTAGGTTGAACAGCTGTTTTCAGCAACTGATATTTTTTAATTTGGTTGTCATATTGGCAGGTTTGCTAGCAACAAACTATTTAGCTAACTTCTACCCTAATTTTGGATTTGCAGTGCGATCTCCTCGTAATGAACACTGTCAAGTGTCCTGACGAGAAGGCAAACATTGTTATGGATGTATCCAAATGAATGTCAATCGAAAACAGCTACTGTCCATTTCGTTGTGTTAGGCTTTGAAACAACATCCACATCGAAAATGTGTTCCACACAGTTTCAACCTGTTGTTAAAACTTCTATCTTCAAATTGATCAATCCAACTCAATAATACACGATTTTAATCACAATGCATTTTGTGTGTATTACACATTTTTCTGTCTTTATCACGCATTATCAACTCAACTTTGTTGTGGCTAACATTAGCTAGGCTAGCTATGTGGCTAACGTTAGTTTGTTACGAGTGATGGATATGTCATGTTATCCCAGTTTTTGCGATCCCTCCAAATGTAAGCAGACTTTTGCTGAAAAACAATATAATTCTGGTCAGCATCCTCATTGATAAATCTGCTGCAACAAAGGCTACATCAATGTGCCAACACTGGCCATATTATTGCCCAACTGGGACATCATGTGCATGGCACCCAGTACAGGAAGTGCAAGTATGCTGCAAATCTTTTCTGAATGAAGCAGCAGGGAGGGCTGTAATTGAGTGCCTCCCCTCCCTTCCCACCTCCATTCCCACAAGGTAGGCTAAAGTAGTTGAAAAAATAAATGTGATCGATATACTGTCCTTTTCCCTTTATCATACAATTATTTGTTGAATAGTTGTAGATTTAGGCCTCTATACAATCCATATCGCGGAAATTTAGCGTTACAGCATGATTGAAATTTAAATATAATGTTCCGTGTTAGCAGAGACTGCATTCAAGGTAAACACTGCATATGTCGGCAAAATCGGAAATGACCTTTACATTTCTAGCATGCAATCTGTAAACTTCAGCGATACAGATTGAATAGAGCCCGTAGGCCTACACTTGATTACGAATGGATAAAAAGGGGCTTTCGAATTCAACTTGGCTATTGGGCTACGATTTAGTGGAAACAGTCTGCATTCTAAACAATGCTGTTTGAGGTTATTACTAGTGTTAATATCCTAGGTCTATTTTATTAAGAAATTGCAAATAATTATTCCCTTATATCCCGATGTTTCATATATCAACACAGCATGGACAGTGAATTGACAAGAAACGACAGGCGTTTTTAGACCCCACTTTCCTAGACAGCCGATAGATATCCACTTACCATAATTGAAAATAACAAAGCAACAATGCTGACGGGCCAGACAGGGCAGAAGCAGGACAATATGACCAGTATGAGGTAGTCTTTGGGCTTTTGCGCTTCTTGGACCGCGGCGTTTCCGATGGAAGATGTGCAACTGCGACTCAAACTGACCCGGGACGGGGAAAGGGGGGCAGCAGCAAGGTGCCCTGCAGAGCCCGACCTAAAGGGCAAACTGTGGCCGTTCTGGTCTACATCCAGGTTTTTGTCGCTCCCCACGTTGACTGTGAAGGAGGAGGACATTTTCATACCGTTGCCGCCAGCGGGCTCGGTGGTCACGGGGCTGAGAAGTTTCTCCGTCTCCTGAGACTCGTTGGCGGGTGCGCGACCGCTCTCACCCAGGTTAGATTTCTCGAATTCAGTGTCTATGTTGATTGCCATTTCTTCAAAATCCAAAATATTTAAATTAGTTTCCAATAGAGGAAAAAAATGCCTACTCGTGTAAAGTACTAAGACTGGTTATAGTGGTGCTATATTCCCATTCTTTGACCTGATAAAAAATATATAGTTTAATTTATTTTTCGATTTTACAATACAAGACTACTAAGACTATGACTACCCACTGTAACCAATTGCGTGGCAAGTTGATATATATACTAATGCACCATTTAGGTTGGCTATGTCAACCACATGCGTTATAAATCAACCCCCTTCAATTAGAGATAAAACATATAGTGGTATTTTCCCGTTGGATTTTCGCATAATTCCTCCTCTAGAATCAAGAATGCCTTCCGCCTCAATTCCGCATTTCCATTCAATCCATACGCGCTATCGGAAAGCGATCTCCTCTGAAATGTGCACTCCCTCTCTCCATCTGTAACGCCAGACCCAAAGAACAAATCACTCAGTGAAGCGCCTGTCGCCTGCCTTTTCAATCCCACCGCGATCCACAATTATTACCAGCTTTATATCTCACTTAAATAAACGTTTTCTTTTTCATTCAAAGTAATAAAGAATGACGGAATGAGATTATTTTCAAACAAATATACCCCTAGAAACAGAGAAAGTGAGTTTGTGTCCTGTGTGTTGTTCCGCAACGGGTCGTGTGTCAAGACTGTTTCTCACGCTGCAGCAAGAGAGCCACTGGGATGAACTTGTAGCAGAGCAGTGCGGCGCCCCCTCCCCGTACCACTCCTCTCCTCCCCTTTCTTTCTCTCCTTCCGTCCTTCCCAACATCAGCACCACTATGGAAGCGCGCCAGGAGCAGTAGAGGCAGGGCAGAATCTCTCTGGCGCTTTGATCCCCGCGTGGGACGCCTCAAAGCCTCTTATAATATAGGCTAATATAGGCCACTTATACTATTCAAATTTTTCAAATTTATAGATATATCATTAATGATCTTAGGTTTGTTTGTGTAGATTTGCTCAATGTCCCAAGGACACGCTTGATTGAAAACGTGTACACCGTGTGGTAGGAATGTTAATTGTCTTTCACTATGCTCCCTTTACGCAGCAGGTCAGGAACCTTATATAGCCTACTGGTAAATTAATACCAAATCAATAACCTACCACGGGGGTTGGTTTTATTTGTGGATACTGACATAGAAACTTTGTAGTTCAACCTTGAATTTAGGCTTCCATCCACATTCTGTATCGACTGATTATAAACAGTGGGTACACTTTTTCGGATACAGCATTTAAAGCTGTAACTAGATTGATACTATGTAGAGCCCTAAAGTGCTTAATGTAATGATACATGTTATGTTTTCTGCTGCTATGGTCCAAAGTGAGGACCTATGACAAGTGAGGGCAGTTGGGTGCTTTCTGTTTTTGTGTCCTACACTCTTAAAAAAGGTTCCTTATAGGACCCAAAAGGGTTATATTGCTTGCTTCATATATGGATCAGAACCTTAGATGTTCTTCTTCACTGAACCAAAATGGTTCCATATGGTTCCCTGAATGGTGACATTTATGAATTATGGCTACTACTTTTAAATATAAATATTTTTTTGCTAACAATATAATTGAATAAACAATTAAATAATGGACAATAGAATAAATACTAGCATCGTTTTTAGAATGTATTGTCATTATATGCAACAACAAAAAGTTTGGAAATATGCATTGGTGGGCAGGAAGGCATGACTTTGTTTGAATGATGGCCCACATCAACTCTGGCTGACTTCTTTACAATACAATATAATGCAAAACAATGCAAATTTGTCCAGTTACAGCGAACAATAAAAATGTGTCTTCTGCTCCGTTCTCATTCCCCCAAACGGCAAACCTCAAACATACAGTTTAGATGTGCACATGTTTAAGTTGCAGTGCAGTGCCCCTGGACGAAGAGCATATTGTGTGGTTAAGGGCCTTGCTCAAGGGTCCAACGGAATTCAATACAAAACCTAGGAGGCTCGTGGTTCTCACCCCTTTCCACAGACTTCCACAGTAATGATGACAGCTTCAGGAGGACATCCTGCATGAACTGACATGTTGCCCACCCAATCAAAGGATCAGATAATTAATTTAGTACTGAAAGCATAATCTACAGCTAGCTAGCACTGCAGTGTATAAAATGTGCTGAGTTGTTGAGTCAAAGAGAGAAAAATACAATAGTTGAACAGTTTTGAACAGATGTATTTCTTCAAAAATGAAGGAGAAGCAAGAGAGAGGGAGAGTGAGCTAGCTATATTTCTACTTTCTTAGCTAGCGAATGTAGCTAGCTAGTTTAGCCTACTCAAACACCTGGCTCAAAAAGAGAGGGATGCTATGTTACCTAGCTGCTATGGCTATCCAACACTAGAACTCTTCCAAGTCAAGGTAAGCTTTTGGATTTATACATTTATTGCCACTGGGGACCGCCGATGTAACTGCTAAACTGCTTGCTAACTGTACACTGTACTGCATGATTGTAGCGGGTTTACTGACGCTTTGGTTCTACTAGCTATGTTGACTTGACGTTAGCTAATATGGTGACATCGATGTAGGCTCTGTGTAGTGGTTCGCGGTTATGACATGAAGGTTTGGCCTGGAAAGGTTTTTTCACCGTGTCACTGACGGCTGATGTGTTGTGCACTGAAGTCCACAAGCGAAGTGAATAGGTGAGAGGAGGAGAGGGCATAGATGTGAGAAGGAATTATCCATTGATCAAAGGAATCATGCTATTTGTATGTGGCAGCTATGAAAGTGAACTGTGTTTGTGTGTGATCAGGGGTGTATTCATTCTGCCGATTCTGTTGAAAAAAAGTTTCTTATAGGGAAGCAAACGGAACAAAACGGGGATAAACATACCTGAATTTGTCCAATAGAAACTCTTGTTTGCGACTGTTGGACTAATGATTACACCCTAAATCAGCTAGATGCAGGCAAGAGTGTGCAAGGCAGTATTGAATGTATCACTGTCTGTCACCTTGATTACTCAAATTTCTCTCAATCTGTGCACCTACGCTGTAAACTTTCATTCATAGGCTCAGTTGTAGCAACCTCATGATGGGTATAGGGACATTATGAGTGTCATGTAGTAGCCTAAACCTATTGAGCTGGGTGAATGGAATATGAATGACATCCAATATGTTGTAATAGAAAGAAGGCCATGCTCCCAAAAAATAATTGTCCTCCCTCATCTTAAAGAGCACCGACCGCCACTGGCAGACATACAGTATATAATTACTATGATGTAGAAGACCAATACATGCAGTTGTTGTCAGCTGCAGCCGAAAGAGAGATCCTCTGCCTCTGATGGTCCTGGGTTACTGACAGACTGAGCAAAACATAGATAGTGTGTTAAAAGTAATGTAATGATTAACTAGGCTATTGTATCATCAAGACTTATTATACATCATTTATTATAAATAATTTTATGCATACCTCCTCTCAGTCAGCAACGGTCTTCAAATGGCTTCATGAAACATGGTCCCCTCAATTGACTCCATACTGAAATACTGAAATAAAAGTATCAATTAGATAATTGCCAATGCTCTATTTGGCATGTCCCATAATAAAAAATCATGTTTAGTTAAAAGAGTTAGCTGGCTAACTTGTAAAGTGGTAAATTAAAGTAGCCTAGCTAGATTTTTCTGTTTAGCTAGCTAAGTTAGCTAGCTTACAAACATGCTCAAATTCTAATAACGTTTCAACTTTTTTTTAATCTAGCCTATCATATTATTTTGGCTTCATATATTTGAATTAAAAAAGGTACTTTGCTTATCTCTTCATCATCGCATTTGTTTTCAGAAATAACAAAACATTCCGAAAAGCTGTGGTTGTTCAATGCACATTTAACAAGGTCAAAAATCCCGAACTATGTTTTGCAATGCTCCCATGTAGAGAAATAGAGCCTGAGAGAAGAGCCTATTCATCATGGGAGAGTGGGAAATGTGGTGCCCCAGTGTCCAAGTACACTACACGTAGATGTGTGTGAAAACACTTCATCACTGGTAAGACATTTCACTTGTTTAGTATAGTCTGTAACTCCACTCACTACTTGAAGCTGTATAGTCCGTCTGTTTGTGTTGTTGGTCTTGGCTAGATGAATGTTCTGGTTGGTAGCTGGTCGGTAGCACTCACTCACTCACATGGCTGCTACCTCTGTCATGAAAAGGGACACGAGGGTAGTGAGAACGCTCGGGAGCAGGCATTGTTGAAATGTAATCTTTAGACATGTTGTACTTTTCTTAAATGTAGTTTGTAATTTACTAAAACAAGCAGACAAAAAGAAAATTGCATTTGAAAAAAGTAAAGTTTTTGCTGTAACCTAGGTAACCACCGGTTATTTTCCAGGCAGGCAGGGCAGCGACGTTCTATCTTATACCGACCGGGACTATGCTTTTATTAAACACATTATTTCCTCTTGCTTCTATCTAGCATTTAGTTTGCAACAGCATAGGTTTGTATGAACCTTTCTGTTTGCCACTCAGACCTCTGCAACAATGTTGCAAAATATGATTTCAATCTCTCCCTGCCATAGAGACATAACGTGTCAGACGTCCAATAGACATTTTTTTGACCAGGTGAAATCATGAAGCTGCATCATTATGTCACTTGTGCGCCCTCTCCGGCCTCTAGGTCACCAGACTGCTGATTCTTGTGCACACCTGTCACCATCGTCACACGCACCAGCGCCTCATGACACTCACCTGGACTCCATGACCTCCTTTGATTACCTTCACTATATTTGTCACCCCCCTTGCTTCTTTCCTCAGGTGCTATTGACTCTGTTTCATGTCAGTGCGTTGTTTGTGTTTCTTGTTTTATGTACCGTTTATTTATTAAACACTCGCTCCCTGTACTTGCTTCCCGACTCTCAGTGTACATTGTTACAGAATAACACCTCACCTAAGGGAAGCATCAGGGAGTGTTTTTTGTTTGTTTTTGTGTTGGAACGTATGTTGGATCCTGGTGTCAGTACTAGAGCTACCGGGGAGGCCTCAGCCGGCTCCTCAGGCTCTCACACCTCAGCCGGTTCGTCGGACTCTCACATTTTTTGTTAATACTAGATAGGGTTCTTTAATCTCATCAAAAAATCTAAAGGTTCTATAAAGAACCCCAAAAAAACATTTTTTCTAAGAGTGTACAGAGAATGGGATATGACAAACAGGGGATTCCCTGAATGAAAGTGAGCTCGCTGAATGGCATCGACCTGATACTGTACACAAATACATGTGGCTCTCAGACATTTACCCAATTATATTACATAACTTACTGGTGCCAGCTGTGGGTGGGTGGGTGGGTGTGCTGTCTATCATGCCATTGTGGGAGTGTCTCCATCACTAACCTGTATGTGACCCCTATCTATCACTCAGACACTGCAATTACCTATCATTCCTTTCACAGCAAAGTGACCCTTCATGTTACCATGCAGGCCATCAGAAGGCATATCAGGTCAACACAATAACTTAGAGCAGGGTTCTCCAATTATGCTCCTGGAGAGCACGGGGTCAGGCTTTTGTCCCAGCCCAGCACTAACACTTCCTGTTTCCAATAATCAACTAATCAGAGCCTTTAGTCTCGACCATGATTAGTGTAACAGGTGTGTTAGTGCTGGGCTGGAACAAAAGCTAGAAGCATCTGTTTTAGAGTGTCCTCTGTTGGAGACCTTTGTTGGAGATTGTACTGCCATTGTGCCATACTGGTGAATTAATTATCATATCAACTTTTATAGTACAGTATTTAGCCCTGAGGTGTATGCTATAGAAATAATGCCATCTAGTGGAATGTAATGGTGGCAACAAGATACAGAGAATTGTCTAAGCTTATTGACGGTATACATTTTTTGTCAGTGTATGAAAATCCCTTTAAACAATATAGATACACGAAATGAACAAAAGTATGTGGACACCCCTTCATTAGTGGATTCAGATATTTCAGCCACACCCATTGCTGACAGGTGTATAAAATCGAGCACACCGCCATGCATTTTCCATAGACAAACATTAGCAGTAGAATGGCTTTAACGAAGAGCTCAGACTTTCAACGTGGCAGCGTCATAGGATGCCACCTTTCCAACAAGTCAGTTCGTCAAGTTTCTGCCCTGCTAGAGCTTCCCCGGTCAACTATAAATGCTGTTATTGTGAAGTGGAAACGTCTAAGAGAAACAACGGCTCGGTCGCTAAGTGGTAGGCCACACAAACTCACCGAATGGGACCGCCCAAGTGCTGAAGAGCATAGCGCGTATAAATTGTCTGTCCTCAGTTGCAACACTCACTACCAAGTTCCAAACTGCCTCTGGAAGCAATGTCAGCACAATAACTGTTCTTTGGGAGCTTCATGAAATGGGTTTACATGGCCAGGCAGTCGCACACAAGCCTAAGATCACCATGTGCAATGCCAAGCGTCGGCTGGAGTGGTGTAAAGCTCGCTGCCATTGGACTCTGGAGCAGTGGAAACGCTTTCTCTGGAGTGATGAATCACGCTTCACCATCTGGCAGTCCGACAGACGAATCTGGGTTTGGCGGATGCCAGCAGAACACTATCTGCCCAAATGTAAAGTCTGGTGGAAGAAGAATAATGGTCTGGAGCTGTTTTTCATGGTTCGGGCTAGGCCCCTTAGTTCCAGTGAAGGGAAATCTTAACACTACAACATACAATTACATTCTAGACGGTTCTGTGCTTCCAACTTTGTGGCAACAGTTTGGGCAAGGCCCTTTCCTGTTTTAGTATTCAGAATGACAATGCCCCCATGCACAAAATGAGGTCCATACAGAAATGGTTTGTCAAGATCGGTGTGAAATAACTTGACTGGCCTGCACAGAGCCCTGACCTCAGCCCCATTGAACACCTTTGGGATGAATAGGAACACCGACTGTGAGCCAGGCCTAATCGCCCAACATCAGTGCCCAACCTCACTAATACTCTTGTGGCTGAATGGAAGCAAGTCCCCGCAGCAATGTTCCAGCATCTAGTGCAAAGCCTTCCCAGAAGAGTGGAGGCTGTTATAGCAGCAAAGGGGGGACCAACTCCATATTAATGCCCATGATTTTAGAATGAGATGTTCGAGGAGCAGTTGTCCACATACTTTTGGTCATGTAGTGTGCCATGGATTAAAAGAAAGAACAAAATAACATATTCATTCAATATCTGATGAGTACATAATCTACACCAAGATTTATTTGCATTTTATGACTAGATGCAGTACTTGTTGGGCTTCAACCATTCAAGTCAGACATAATGGATACATGTTCTACCCAAATGGATTGCCCACCAAACAATGTTCCAGGAAAAACATAGATAAATAAGTAACAATAATTTAGGATACATTTTCTCTCTCTTTCTCTCACTCCTGCTTTGCCCATCTCTCCTCTCTTCCTCCACAAGCACCATCTGTGCTGTCCACTTTAACTTTGGCATTGACCCTCCCCCTCCATATCTGCATATCTCCTGGGCCTTGTCAGAACATGCCCTTGTACTTGACTTTATCCTCCTCATTCTTCTCCTCCATCCTCATGTTGAGGACACCCAGGTCCTTCTTAACAGCCTTCTTCATGCCAGGGTCCAGATCTAGAACCCTCTCAAAGTCAGCCCGCGCCTCAGCTTCATTCCACACCTCAATGTGGGCCTTCCCTCGCACGTAGAACGCCTTCATTTCACCTAGGATGAACACACGCATATGCAAACAGATAGAGAAGCACACACAGGCAGATACAGAGATAATGTTTTAAAAAATCTTTTCGCTTTGGGCTAGACCCTAATTTACATTTCTTCACACTTCGCCCATTGACTATTTGTTGTTGCCTGAAGTGCTTTTCCTGTAAGGTTTCATAAAATATTGTGTGTGCCTGAGGTACCTGGGTGCTGATTGATGATGTCACTGGTGTGCTCTATGACCTCATAATACTCCTCCATACGGAGCAGACACTGGCAGTAGTTGAGAGTCAGCATGTTCCCCATCTTCTCTAGCTTCAGCCAGGGGGCTTCCCATGCTTTCTCCTGGGGGAGGGGGATACACACTGTTACACACCATGGATGAATACATTCATATATGCACGCACGCACCCGCACACACACTGACATACACATACAAACACACACACATACAATTCTCAAACACACAAAGCATCGAGGGTGTACTTTGTAAATGGAAGTCATGATTAAAATATGGTTATACTCAAGAACTCTGAAAACTAAAGCCAAAGTCATTATTCCACACCGCTATTCTTGATCCGTTGTTACAGTACCTTGTGCTGTATGTTCTTGATGCAGACTATGGCCTCTTTGTATTTGTTGGTGGCGTCCTGGTAGCGCCCCAGTTTGTAGAGCTTGTTCCCCTGGCCGTGGAGCAAGGGCACAGCCTTCAGTCTCTCCTCATCATTCAGAGCCCACGACTCCCTGTCATACTCACTGGGCTGCTGCACCTGGGATACACAAACACAAAGGCAGACAGGCACGGACACACACATATACACACACACACACACACACACACATTTGTGTTACTATCCTTGTGGGGACCAAACAATTGATCCCTAATCAAAATCTTTTCCCTAACCCATAAACCCATAATCTAGACACATACACAAATACGGTGACTGAGTTTATAAGGAAGTGTATAGGAGATGTGCTACCCACTGTGACTATTAAAACCTACCCTAACCAGAAACCGTGGCTAGATGGTAGCATTCGCGCGAAACTGAAAGCGCGAACCACTACATTTAAATTGCAAGGCGACTGGTATTATGGCAGAATATAAAAAGTGTATTCACCCCGCAAGGCAATCAAACAAGCTATACGTCAGTATAGAGATAAAATGGAGTCGCAATTCAACGGATCATACACGAGACTTATGTGACAAGGACTACAGACAATCACGGACTACAAAAGGAAAACCAGCCACGTCGCCGAGACCGACGTCTTGTTACCGGACAGGCTAAACACATTCTTCACACAATGTGATGATAACACAGTGCCTCCGACGTGGCCCGCTACCAAGGACTGTTGGCTCTCCTTCTCCGTGGCCCACGTGAGTAAAACATTTAAACGTGTTAACCCCCGCAAGGCTGCCGGCCCAGATGGCATCCCTAGCTGCATCCTTAGAGCATGCGCAGACCAGCTGGCTGGTGTGTTTACGGGCATATTAAATCGCTCCCTATAGGCAGGCTGCTGTCCCCACATGCTTCAAGATGTCTACCATTGTTCCCGTACCCAAGAAGGCAAAGGTAACTGAACTTAATGACTATCGGATCATATTACCTCTACCTTACCTGCCACCCTAGACTCTTCAATTCAATTTGCTTACCGCCCCAATTGATCCACAGACCATGCAATTGCAATAACTCTGCACACTGCCCTATCCCATCTGAACTAGAGGAATACCTATGTAAGAATGCTGTTTATTGACTATAGCTCAGCATTCAACACCATAGTACCCTCGAAGCTCATCATTAATCTCGAGGCCCTGGGTCTGAACCTCCCCCTGTGCAACCGGGTCCTGGACTTCCTGACTGGCTGCCCCCAGGTGGTGAAGGTAGGAAACATCACCTCCACTCCGCTGATCCTCAACTCTGGGGCCCCACAAGGGTGCGTGCTCAGCCCCCTCCTGTACTCCCTGTTCACCCATGACTACATGGCCAAGCACACCTCCAACACAATCATCAAGTTTGCAGATGACACAACAGTAGTAGGCTTGATTACCAATGATGACGAGACATACTATAGGGAGGAGGTGAGGAATCTAGGAGTGTGGTGCCTGGAAAACAACCTCTCACTCAACATCAACAAAACTAAGGAGATGATCGTGGACTTCAGGAAACAGCAGAGGGTGCACCCCCCTATCTACATCGATGGGACCGTGGAGAAGGTGGAATACTTCAAGTTCCTTGGCATACATATCACTGACAAACTGAAATGGACCACCCACACAGACAGTGTGGTGAAGAAGGTGCAACAGAACCTTTTCAACCTCAGGAGGCTAAAGAAGATTGGCTTGTCACCTAAAACCCTCACAAACTTTTACAGATGCACAATTGAAAGCATCCTGTCGGGCTGTATCGCCACCTGGTACGGCAACTGCACCGCCCGCAACCGCAAGGCTCTCCAGAGGGTCTGCCCAACGCATTACCGGGGGCAAAGTACCTGCCCTCCAGGACACCTACAGCACCTGATGTCACAGGAAGGCCAAAAAGATTATCAAGAACATCATCCACCCGAGCCACTGCCTGTTCACCCAACTATCATCCAGAAGGCGAGGCCAGTACAGATGCATCAAAGCTGGGACCAAGAGACTGAAAAATAGCTTCTATCTCAAGGCCATCAGACTGTTAAACAGCCATCACTAGCACATTAGAGGCTGCTGTCTATAGGCATAGGCTTAGGTACCACTTTAAGGAATGGAACACTAGTCACTTTAATGATGTTTACATGTCTGGCATTATTAATCTCATATCTATATACAGTATTCTATACTATTCTACGGTATCTTAGTCACTTAATGTTTACATATCTGGCATTACTCATAGGTATATACTGTTTTCTATACTATTCTACTGTATCTTAGTTCCGCTCTGACATCACTCGTCCATATGTATATAGTCTTAATTCATTTCTACTTAGATTTGTGTTAATTGGGTATATGTTGTGCAATTTGTTAGATATTACTGCACTGTCAGAGCTAGAAGCACAAGCATTTCGCTACACCCGCAATAACATCTGCTAATCACGTGTATGTGACCAAAAATGTTTTATTTGTTTTGAACCTAACACCTAAGCCTAAAACAGCTTTTTCCTTTTGGAGACCAGTGAAATGTCCCCACTTGTCCGAAAGTTCATTGTTTTGCTTTCCTTGTGAGGACTTTTGGTACCCACATGCATAATAAATCAAAAACACAGACACGCACACACACACATACACACAGAGAAAATGAGCAAGATCAGTGTGTGTCTTGTGTGCGCAATATGTCTGTATTTGTGTGTGTGTGTGTGTGTGCAATATCTGTGTATGTGTATGTGTCTCTGTGTATGTCTCCATTCCCTCTAACCTTGACCAGTTCCAGTACAAAGTAGAGAGGCTGAGGCTCCTTCTGTAGCTGGTCCAGGTCATCATAGCCCAGGGTGTGGTAGGCAAACATGTTGGCCATGCCACACGAATGGATGTGCCAGTCCACAGGGTCCTTGCCCTCCGCGATGCGCCGCAAGCTCTTGGCCACCAGGGGGTAGAGGCCAGTGTGCTGGGGAAAGAAAGAGAGACAGACACAGAGAGACAGGGCAAGAAAAGTTAACCAGAGCTATATGATATAAGACATGTCATTGAATTAGTCTTTTCCTGATATAGGCGTTTCCCTTTTTTCACGGAATTGATCGGATTAGAATGGGTGGAGTATGACATTGCTCTTTGTCTTTCATACTTAGTCTGTCAATCAAACCAGAAAGGACCCTGGATAAATATTGTATTTGTGAATACACAAATATCTTTGAAACCCGGTCTATTCTCCTCAACTGAACTATGTATCCAATGTAACAATATTGCCCTCCACTGGCTGGGATGAGTAAACAATTCATTTTACCTTCCACACTAGAGACAGATATTTCACCGGATGTATTAATGTGAAGCTTCCGCTTGGCGTTTCCACTCACTAAGCCCAGTGGCTGGCAGTGGGAGAAGATGGAACTAGATGGATTTTAGCCGACATTCTGCACATTTTCTCATCGATTAAACATTTGATCTTAATACAGTATTCTGTTCCCAAAACTAAAATACGTTAGGAACAGAGTGGACTAAGTTTTGTAGACTTTACCCTTTGCCAAAGTAAAAAAAAAAACATTTTTTTTTTAGAAGGAGTGGAAAGGCAAATTGAGTTATTGCACATGCCCACTTCACAGAGTAGGCATTCTGCCCACCTCCTTCCTTGTTCTGCCCACTATGACTCATTTGTTCACGTTTTAAATGACAGGTTGTGGTTATTTTGGTTTACTTATAAAAATCTTTGCTAGTAGGGTCACTCAATGTAGCCTACTGTATAGACAGAATGTAGCCTTCTGTATAAATGTAGCCTACTGCGCCCAGGTTGTTGTTACTAGATAATGAATGAATGGCTGTACCCCAGCTGGTTTAAAGCCCGTCCCAGGGTTTCTTTATGGTCAGCAGTAATCACAGGCGATTAGGGAAAGGTGAAGCTGCTGGGGATTAATTACACTCTCTAAGCTCTCCACCTGTTTGTCTCCTCCACCAACATACACATACAAATGCACATACGCACTCAAATGCGCGCACACACACACACAGAATTAAGCACACAATATATGTTATACAAACACAGCCAGACTCTAGCAGACACAAATAACTGAGGGGAAAAGAAGTCCCCCAAAGATGAAAATAGAACACACACACAACACCCTCACTAGCTGGTGTTTTAGATTGCAACCTTAGGTTACCCTCAATGGCTGGTGTTGGAGATGGCAACCTTAAGTTACCCTCAATGGCTGGTGTTGGAGATAGTAACCTTAGGTTACCCTCAATGGCTGGTGTTGGAGATAGCAACCTTAGGTTACCCTCAATGGCTGGTGTTGGAGATAGCAACCTTAGGTTACCCTCACTAGCTGGTGTTGGAGATAGCAACCTTAGGTTACCCTCACTAACAGGTGTTGTAGATAGCAACCTTAGGTTACCCTCACTAGCTGATGTTGTAGATAGCAACCTTAGGTTACCCTCACTAACAGGTGTTGTAGATAGCAACCTTAGGTTACCCTCACTAACAGACGTTGTAGATAGCAACCTTAGGTTACCCTCACTAACAGGTGTTGTAGATAGCAACCTTAGGTTACCCTCACTAACAGATGTTGTAGATAGCAACCTTAGGTTACCCTCACTAACAGGTGTTGTAGATAGCAACCTTAGGTTACCCTCACTAACAGGTGTTGTAGATAGGAACCTTAGGTTACCCTCACTAACAGGTGTTGTAGATAGCAACCTTAGGTTACCCTCACTAACAGGTGTTGTAGATAGCAACCTTAGGTTACATACAACAGGTGTTGTATGTTGAACAAATACACATTGAGTGTACAAAACATTATGAACACCTGCTCCTTCCATGACATAGACTGACTAGATGAATCCAGGTGAAAGCTATGATCCCTTGTTGATGTCACTTGTTAAATCCACTTCAATCAGTGTAGATGAAGGGGAGGAGACAGGTTAAATAAGTATTTTTAAGCCTTGACACAATTGAGACAGGGATTGTGTACGTGTGCCTTTCAGAGGGTGAATAGACAATACAAATATGTAAGTGCTTTTGAACGGGGTATCTTAGTAGGTGCCAGGCGCCCTGCAACGCTGCTTGGCTTTTCACGCTCAACAGTTTCCTATGTGTATCAAGAATGGTACACCACCCAAAGGACATCCAGCCTACTTGACACAACTGTGGGAAGCATTGGAGTCAACATGGGCTAGCATCCCTGTGGGACGCCTTATTCACCTTGTAGGGTCAGAAGGGTATTCTTAATGTTTTGTACACTCAGTGTAAGGTCACACTTTATTTGGATAGTCTGTATTTCCCATCTGTAGATGCTCTAGAAATGGTCATACTATCAACAAACTACCTGTTGATAAGCAACTGCTTCCTAAGATTACAGTTAGGGTTAAGGTTAGGGTTAGAGCTAGGGTTAGGGTAAGTAAGGGTTAAGTTTAGGGTTAAGATAAGGGCTAAGATTAGGGTTAGGGTAAGTAAGGGTTAAGATAAGGGCTAAGGTTAGGGTTAGAGCTAGGGTTAGGGTTAGTATATATTTAGTTGAAATGTTACTGATATTCTGTAGACTATCCACATAAGGTGTTACCAAATATAAATATATAACCAAACCCCTGGAAAGCCTACAATTGCAGACACAATACGTTGAAGAACACAGATAACACAGACAACTGAAAGTAGGGCCTATATTTTCAGAAAATGTGTGCTTTTCAAAGCTTACTAGAGATGTCTGAGAAGGGACATATACCAAAAAGGGGAACTGACAGAAACATCTGTATCCTTTCAATCGTGGGTTGAGGTTAAGTTGTTTCTAACTATCATCATTATGACACACAACACTGGCAATGCACACACAGAACAACAAAGCACCTGTATTAGGTGTATGATATTAGGTGTATGATATTCCAGTGTGTTTGTATTGTGTCTCATGCTACTGAGAGAGTTATTGAGATATTTAAGTGTTTACTCAGTATGCTCTGAATAGAAGGAGCTTTTGTGTTTTTGACAATACTGTAATAATGGGTGGTGTCTCTTTTAGTTCCTTGTAAGATGCAAGCCGACTATCATGAGAGACTTTAATCTGATGTGATTGATACCTTAGCTTTTGTTAAATGTCTCCCTAGTTAAAATATTTAGGAATTGTTCGATTTTCCTTCAAGTTTACTTAGGACAAACCTTTTTTAATTGAGAGTTGACTTCTGGAGAGGTGTTAGAGTTGTATTTAGAATCTAGACTCTAATGTTTGAATAGGAAGTATGCTACTATGGCACTGCATTGTGGGAGAATGAGTCTTACTCACGGTGACATCACACCAGAACTCGGCCACCTCTCCGATCCTCATGGAGGTGAGCAGGGTCTCCCAGATCTCCAGCTTGAACATGTTCCCGATCACCACCTCCATTGGCACGCCCGTCACCTTACTGTCGTCTATCACCGTACGATCATCATCACACAGCTGGGTACGGAAATGGAAGGTCACCTGTGGAGGGGGGGTGAAGAAGAGGGGATGATGTGGAGGAGGTGAAAGGGGAAATGGAGGAGGATGTACAGTATGGAAGAGGTGTAGGAGAGAAAGGAAGAAGACATTTGGATTTAGAGTCATTTTCCTCCAGATTCTCCAGTTCCACCAAATGCCACCCCTTTACACACTGATCATACTGGTGTGGGTATGTGGTCCCTGTTGACAGGCAGGATGCGACATTATAAGATATTGTACCATGTCATTACTAATGGAATGTCATACGACTCCATAAGTAAGACCATTTTATTTGCCTAATGTGAGTGAGACAAACATTTTATTTTCTGAATCTACACAATGTTCTAGAATCTATTGCAACCATCTTCTTTACAGTAATCAGATTTGTCTGGAACTGGAGACAAAGCACTGGATGAGTAACTGTCTGTGGCCTAGATAAAACCTCCACTATTTGAGATAGATGGAGGATAGAAAAGTCAATAGATGGAGTTATGTTTAAATAGATAGATTCAGATCAAGAGAAATAGAACGAGAGAAAGACTGAGGATTATAAATTAAGTAGAGAGATTGAAATCGATGAATTTGGATAGAGATTGAGAGGTTGAAGCAGAGGAATACGTTGAGATGGAGAGTGAGGCCTACCTTGGTCCCAGTAATGAACCGGGGCATCTCAGCTGTCCCTCCATACAGGATGGTTTTCTTAATGCCTTCCACCCCCAGGAGCATGGTCCCATCCATATCTGAAGACATTTTTCTATATGGCTGTCTGTCTGTGTAGAATAAATAAATAGGTGTGTGTATATAATGTGTGTCTGTCTGTATGTGTTTCTGCTAGGGTAGTTTATAGCAGGTGTGAGGCATAGAGAGGTATGAACACACATTACTCCTTGATGATTAGGAAAGGGATAATGAGATTAAGAATCCCTCCTCCCCTCCTCTCCTCCTCCCCTCTCCCCATTCATCCATCCCTCAATCAGCTCTTCTCAGCATTTCTCGTGATGACTATCTATCATCTGCTGGATTAGAAACATCCAGAACGGGATAGAAAAACACTACTTCAAGCCCACAGCTACAAATCTTTGAAATAGGGGTAAAATGTACTAAGCATAATAATAATTTTGTCAATAACAAGGTATTACTCGCCTGAGTTAAAGTACCTCATGATAAGCTGTATACCACACCGTCTACCAAGAGAGTTTCCATCTATATTTTTCATTGCCCTCTATATACCATCACAAACCGATGCTGGCACTAAGCCCGCACTCAACAAGCTGTATAACGCCATAAGCACATAAAACAATTCTCATCCAGAAGCGGCGCTCCTAGTGGTCAGGGGACTTTGATGCAGGCGAACTTAAACTCTAGACCACCTTTACTCCATACACAGAGACGCATACAAAGCTCTCACTCACCCTCCATTTGGCAAATCTGACCATAATTCTTTCCTTCGGATTCTTGCTTACAAGCAAAAATGAAAGCAGGAAGTACCAGTGACTCGCTCAATAAGGAAGTGGTCAGATGACACAGATGCTACGCTACAGGACTGTTTTGATAAGACAGACTGGAATATGTAGCGGGACGTTGTCCCCACAGTGACCACACGTACATATCCCAACCAGAAGCTATGGATTAAAGGCAACAACTGCAATGAGCTGAAGGCTAGAGCTGCCGCTTTCAAGGAGTGGGACACTATTCAGGACACTATGCCCTCAGATGAACCATCAAACAAGCAAGCGGCAATACAGGACTTAGATTGAGTCCTACTACACCGTCCCTGACGCTCGGCGGGTGTGGAAGGGCTTGCAAAATATTACGGACTAGAAAGGGATACCCAGCCATGAGCTGCCCAGTGACGTGAGCCTACCAGACTAGCTAAATGCCTTTTATACTCGCTTCAGGGCAAGCAACACTGAATCATGCATGAGAGAACCAGCTGTTCCAGACGTGTGTGATCAGACTCTCCGTAGCCGATGTGAGCAAGACCTTTAAACAGGACAACATTCACAAGGCCGCGGGGCCAGACGAATTACCAGGACGTGTACTAAGAGCATGCGCGGACCAACTGGCAAGTTTCTTCACTGACATTTTCAACCTCTCCCTGACCGAGTCTGTAATACCTACATGTTTCAAGCAGACCACCATACTCCCTGTTCCCAAGAAAGTGAAGGTAACCCGCCTAAATTACTACTGCCCCGTAGCACTCACGTTGGTAGCCATGAAGTGCTGGTCATGGCTCACATCAACACCATCATCCTGGAAACCCTCGACCCACTCCAATTCGCATACCGCCCCAACAGATCCACAGATGATGCAGTCTCAATCACACTGCCCTTTCCCACCTGGACAAAAGGAAAACCTATTTTATTTTACCCCATTTTTCTCCCCAATTTTGTGGTATCCAATTGTTAGTAGCTACTATCTTGTCTCATCGCTACAACTCCCGTACGTACGGGCTCAGGATAGACGAAGGTTGAAAGTCATGCGTCCTCCGATACACATCCCAACCAAGCCGCACTGCTTCTTAACACAGTGCGCATCCAACCCGGATGCCAGCCGCACCAATGTGTCTGAGGAAACACTGTGCACCTGGCAACCCTGGTTAGCGTGCACTGCGCCCGGCCCGCCACACGAGTCGCTGGTGAGCAATGAGACAAGGACATCCCTACCGGCCAAACCCTCCCTAACCTAGACGACACTATGCCAATTGTGCGTTGCCCCACAGACCTCCCGGTCGTGGCCAGTTACGACAGAGCCTGGGCGCGAACACAGAGTCTCTGGTGGCACAGCTGGCGCTGCAGTACAGCGCCCTTAACCAATGCGCCACCCGGGAGGCCTAATGCTGTTCATTGACTACAGCTCAGCTTTCAACACCATAGTGTCAAAAAAAGCTCATCACTAAGCTAAGGACCATGGGACTGAACACCTCCCTCTGAAACTGGATCCTGGACTTCCTGATGGACCGCCCCCAGGTGTTAAGGGTAGGCAACAACACAACTGCCATGCTGATCCTCAACACGGGGGCCCCTCAGGACTGCGTGCTTAGTCCCCTCCTGTACTCCATGTTCACCCATGACTATGTGGCCAAGCACGACTCCAACACCATCATTAAGTTTGCTGACAACACAACAGTGGTAGGCCTGATCACCGACAATGATGATACAAACTATAGGCAGGAGGTCAGAGACCTGGCAGTGTGGTACCAGGAAAGCAACCTCTCCCTCAACGTTAGGAAGACAAAGGAGCTGATCCTGGACTACAGGAAAAGGAGGGCAGAACACGCCCCCATTCACATCGGCGGGGCTGTAGTGCAGCGGGTCGAGAGTTTCAAGTTCCTTGTTGTCCACATCACCAACAAACTATCATGGTCCAAACACACCAAGACAGTCGTCAAGAAGGCACGAAAACACCTTTTCGCCCTCAGGGGACTGAAAAGATTTGGCATGGGTCCCCAGATCCTCAAAAAGTTCTACAGCTGTACCATCGAGAGCCTCCTATCCAGTTGCATCACCACCTGGTATGGCAACAGCTCGGCATCCAACAATAAGGTGCAACAGAGGGTAGTGCGTACAGCCGGGCATATCATTGGGGCCAAATTCCTGCCATCCAGGACCTACATTACCAGTCAAAGTTTGGACACAGCTACTCATTCAAGGGTTTTTCTTTATTTTTACTCTTTCCTACACTGAAGAATAATAGTGAAGACATCAAAACTATGAAATAACACATGGAATTATGTAGTTACCAAAAAAGTGTTAACCAAATCAAAATATATTTTATATTTGAGAATCTTCAAAGTAGCCACCCTTTGCCTTGATGACAGCTTTGCACAATATTCGGCATTCTCTCAACCAGCTTCATGAGGTAGTCAACTGGAATGCATTTCAATTAATAGGTGTGCCTTGTTAAAAGTTAATGTGTGGATTTTCTTTCCTTCTTAATGCGTTTGAGCCAATCAGTTGTATTGTGACACGGTAGGGGTGGTATAAGCAAAGAGAAATGACAGTTCATCATTACTTTAAGACATGAAGGTCAGTCAATCTGGAAAATTTCAAGAACTTTGATAGTTTCTTCAAGTGCAGTCGCAAAAACCATCAAGTGCTATGATGAAACTGGCTCTCATGAGAACCGCCACAGGAAAGGAAGACCCAGAGTTACCTCTGCTACAGAGGTAGATTGACTAGCCTCAGAAATTGCAGCCCAAATGAATGCTTCACAGAGTTCAAGAAACATCTCAACATCAACAATTCAGAGGAGACTGCGTGAATCAGGCCTTTATGGTCGAATTGCTGCAAAGAAACCACTACTAAAGGACACCAATAAGAAGAAAATACTTGCTTGAGGCAAGAAACATGAACAATGGACATTAGACCAATGAAAATCTGTCCTTTGGTTTGATGAGTCCAAATTTGAGATTTAGGGTTCCAACCGCTGTGTCTTTGCGAGACACAGCGTAGGAGAACAGATGATGTGTGGTTCCCACCGTGAAGCATGGAGGAGGAGCTGTGATGGTGTGGGGGTGCTTTGCTGGTGACACTGTCTGTTTGATTCATTTAGAATTCAAGGCACACTTAACCAGCATGGCTACCACACCATTCTGTAGTGATACGCCATCTCATGTGGTTTGCACTTAATGGGACTATCATTTGTTTTTCAACAGGACAATGACCCAACACACCGCCAAGCTGTGTAAGGGCTATTTGACGAAGAAGGAGAGTGATGGAGTGCTGGATCAGATGACCTGGCCTCCACAATCACCCGACCTCAACCCAATTGAGATGGTTTGGGATGAGTTGGACCGCAGAGCAAATCAGCCAACAAGTGCTCAGCATATGTGGAAACTCCTTCATGACTGTTGGAAAAGAATTCCAGGTGAAGCTGGTTGAGAGAATGCCAAGAGTGTTTAAAGCTGTCATCAAGGCAAAGGGTGACTACTAATCTCAAATAAATATTTTTAGAATTTATTGACATTTTCCGGATTGAATGACCTTCATGTCTTAAAGTAATGATGGATTGTTGTTTCTCTTTGCTTATTTGAGCTGTTTTTGCCATAATATGGACTTTTACCAAATAGGGCTACCTACTGTGTACCACCCCTACCTTGTCACAACACAACTGATTGGCTCAAACACATTATGAAGGCAAGAAATTCCACAAATTAACTTTTAATAGGGCACACCTGTTAATTGAAATGCATTCCAGGTGACTACCCTATGAAGCTGGTTGAGAGAATACCAAGAGTGTGCAAAGCTGTCGTCAAGGCAAAGAGTGGCTACGTTGAACAATTTGAAATATAAAATATATTGTATGTTGATTTGTTTACACTTTTTTGGTTACTACATGATTCCATGTGTTATTTCATAGTTTTGATGTCTTCACTATTATTCTACAATGTAGAAAATAGTAAAAAAAAAAAAAATTTAACTCTTGAATGAGTAGGTGTGTCCAAACCTTTGACTGATACTGTATATACTAGTCTGTGTCAAATTGGGCCTTCCTATGTCACTCCCTTTGGTTCCTTCCCCAGGCGTTATTGTTTCTGTTTCAGTTTCATGTCTGTGCGCTGTTAGTGTTTCTTGTTTTGATCATGTTCGTTCATTTATTAAATGCATTCACCCCCTGAACTTGCTTCCCGACTCTCAGCGAACACATTCCAGAATAATGCCTCACCAAAGGGAAGCATCAAGGAGTGTTTTTTGTTTATTTTTGTGTTGGAGGTGATGTCGGGTCCAGGTGTCAGCTACCAGGGAGGCCTCAGCCGGTATGTCGGACTCTCATGCCTCAGCTGGCTTGACAGGTTCCCATGCCTCAGCTGGGTGAACAGGTTCCCGTGGCTCGGCCAAAGCAACCGGGGTGGCGACTGGTCCGCTCCTGATCCCCGAGATTGTCCCTTTGGTTGGCGTCCTGCGGCTGGAGCCGCTCGCCGGGGAGGGGGTATTGTCACATATGCTCTCTCTCCGGCGCTCTAGGTCGCTATGCTCCCTCACCTCAGCCGCATTGACATGTTTCCGCGCCTCAGCAGAGGTGACCGGTCTGGTCCTGATCCCTGGGATCATTTTAGTCGGTGTCCTACTGCTGGAGGGGGTACTGTCCCGTGTGCTCCCTCTCCGGCCTCTAGGTCACCAGGCTGCTGATTATTGCGCACACCTGTCACCATCGTCACGCACATCAGCACCTCATGACACTCACTTGGATTCCATCACCTCCTAGATGACCTGCCATGTTCATGTCACTCCCTTTGTTTCCTTCCCCAGGTGTTATTGTTTCTGTTTCATGTCGGTGCGCTGTTTCAAGTGTTTCTTGTTTTGTTTACGTTCATTTATTAATGAAATGTATTCACTCCCTGAACTTGCTTCCCAACTCTCAGCGTACATCGTTACACATGGACTGTTCTCTCTGCTACCACACGGCAAGCGGTAGTGGAGCGCCAAGTCTAGGTCCAAAAGGCTCCGTAACAGCTTCTACCCCCAAGCCATAAGACTGCTGAACAATTCATCGAATCCCCTCCCCTCCTTTGTTTTTACACTGCTGCTACTCGCTGTTTATTATCAATGCTTAGTCACTTTACCCCTACCTACATGTACCCCCACACATTGACTTGGTACCCCCTGTATATAGCCTCGTTATTGTTATTCTTTTGTGTTACTTCTTTTAAAAAATGTACTTTAGTTTATTCAGTAAATATTTTCTTAACTCTTTCTTGAATTGCATTGTTGGTTAATGGCTTGTAAGTAAGCACTTCACCGTATTCGGCACATGTGACAAATACAATTTGATTTGATTTGACATCCTAAAAGTTTCTAGTTTCTATTCAGTCATGATCAAAGGGAAAAGAGGAAGACCGTCATCCATCTCATAAAGGTCTGTCCGACTCCTTCCAATTTAATATCCTGTGTTGTTGAGGTAGATGCGAATGTAATAGAATGTATTAGATATTTTAGAGTAGAACATGGTTTCCATTCCACAGGAAATTTCCTGGATTTGCCAATATCAGGATGAACAGATTTACAGAGCACTGAGAAATGTCTATGTCAGGGTAGGCAATTATCCAACGCTGGTACAGTGGACTCTGTGACCTCAGCTTCATACATCACATCTGCCACCCATATGTGCTGCTGAGTGTGTGTGTGTGTGTCGGTGTCTGTGTGCGTGCGTCCATGCATGCCTGCATGAGTGTGTGTGTCTGTGTGGGCGCACCCGTGTGCACGTTCAAGCGTGTGCGTCCATGCAGACGTCTGTTTGTGTGTTGTTAAATCCAAAGCTCCTGTGGTGGTGTATGTTGCAGCCAAATCCAGTAAATAGTGAAGCAGCATTTCTACTCAAGTAAAGAGAACATCAGGGTGTGCCAGTTTCTTTTCTGGAAATTCTAACTCTTTTCAAGGAACTCTAATAGGCTACTCTATTACAAGCATAAGAAAACCAAAACAACCTCCAGGTAACTGCCAAAGTAAAGAAAACTCTTGAGTAGATGAGGGATACAATGTATATTGAAAGAAGATGCTTCCATATAGGTGTGGTTCCTGTTAATTAAGTTTTTAAGCAGTTAACATCCCATCATGCTTAGGGTCGTGTATTAAAATGCTGGGCAGGCCATTCTTTTGGCTACCATGGCTATGTAGGATGACAATGCCCCAATTCATGAGTGGACACTGAATGGTTTGAAGAGCATGAAAACGATATAAACCTTATGCCAACCTAATTGAACACTTATGGGAGATTCTGGAGTGGCGCCTGAGACAGTGTTTTCCACCGCCATCAACAAAACACCAATTTTTCCCCCACATTTTTTGTGGCAGAATGGTGTCGGATCTTTCCAATAGAGTTCCAGACACTTGTAGAACCAATGCCAAGGTGCATTGATGCTGTTCTGGATAGTGTTCGCACAATTACCTGTTAAGTCACTTTATGTTGGTGTTTCCTTTATTTTGGCAGTTACCTATATTTCAAGTGGTTTTATAGTACATTATGAATCTGTAATGTGATCATTTAATGCCAGATGTTCAGTAGGTGGAACCCAAGACCCTATAAGACATAAGCTGTTTTCAAGTTTGCGTTACACCAAGTTTGCGTTCTACCAATCATGGATTGTGCGACAGCTCGTTATGTATCTGGACCATGGTCAGGCTAGTAACAGGGTGATTTGTTGCCCACTTGTGGCTACGTCAGGTATACACACGTCAATGAGCTGGATTTACTGAAATTACTAGGTCATAGGAGCAGCAGTTGAATTAACAATTGAATGTATGGATAGTAAATAAATACAAATGGATGATATTCATTGTCCTTCAAGAATGAAAGTCTTAGTGAATGAAATGACCTCATATCTTGCCATCACAGATGAGATGATAATGTGATAGAGCACCTGAGTTCAGTTCTATGGAAAACATGCCATTGCTCTCTGAAAAGGAACAACTAGTTTGACCTAACCCTGTGTCTACTGTATGACATATTACTGTATGTTTTTATAACTTTGGAAAGTATGTTACAAATACCACAGTCAATATTTGCCTATGCAGGACGAAGTCTACACACACACACACACACACACACACACACACACACACACACACACACACAGAGCATCAGAGAACAGCTTGGGTGGTGTGACGCAGGCTCTAAGAGTGAGTCACTCTGACACAAAGGCTGACTTAAGGCACCATTATTACCCAGTTACGTCTTCAACAGGTGTAGAAAGACAGCAATGCAGCCGTTTTTATCTCCATATCAAATCATTTCTGGGTAACAATTAAGTACCTTACTGTGATTGTTTTAAATTAAAATGGTAAAAAAATGCAAGAATATTGCTAGGACTGTCTGGGAGTGGTCTGAGTGTGTAATGGAAAACTGAAAACTAGCTGTTATTGACACAGAGGTTTGGATCTCGCTTTCAAATGTACTAATTAACCGCCTGGTGATGTCACCAGGCAGACCAACACTCCATTCCACCAAAACAAGCTGACATTTCAGGCCGTCTTTTCAAACAGAATTATCATAATTTTCACAATTTCACAATAGTATTTCAAACTCATAGTGTAGAAATATACAGTACCAGTCAAAAGTTGCGTTGTGTTGTGACAATGTAGGGTTGGTATACAGACGATAGCCCAATTTGGTAAAAGACTAAGCAAAGAGAAACAACAGTCCATCATCACTTTAAGACATGAAGTTCAGTCAGTCTGGAAAATCTCAAGAACTTTGAAAGTTTGTTCAAGTGCAGTCGCAAAAACCATCAAGCGCTATGATGAAACTGGCTCTGAGGACCGCCACAGGAAAGGAACACCCATTTACCTCTGCTGCAGAGGATAAGTTATTTAGAGTTACCAGCCTCAGAAATTGCAGCCCAAATAAATGCTTCACAGAGTTCAAGTAACAGACACATCTCAACATCAACTGTTCAGAGGAAACTGCGTGAATCTGGCCTTCATGATCGAATTGCTGCAAAGAAACCACTACTAAAGGACGAAGAAACACGAGAAATGAACATCAGACTGGTGGACATCTGTCCTTTGGTCTGATGAGTCCAAATTGGAGAGTTGTGGTTCCAACTGCCGCATCTTTGTGAGACACAAAGTAGGTGAACAGATGATATCCGCATGTGTGGTTCCCACCGTGAAGCATGGAGGAGGAGGTGTGATGGTGTGGGGGTGCTTTGCTGGTGACACTGTCAGTGATTTAT